>NC_056729.1:1538193300-1538490800 GCF_019279795.1 Protopterus annectens | reverse complement strand
TACTAATATATTCTTTCCATATAAAAGATTCATCACAAATGTTCAACTAGTATAAAAAAGTCACAAAACTTATTAGATTTATCATTAAAAATACTTCGTATATATAAAAAACATTATTAAATGTATGGAAGCACCCTGTATTCATACATTACTAATTGTCTACAATCTAATCCACTCATTCAATGCACAGTCATAACCTATCGCTAGACAAATGCTATCTACGTACAATATGTTTGCCTAACTAATGATAAAATATTGGGGTATACTCAATATAAATGTCCTGTAGTTACATATTTGTTAATATTCTATTTAATTTATAACTGTGCATAAAAAGTCATACATAGAATACCATCAGTATACCATTTCATAGTGAGAGCCTTTTAAAACTGACATTACTTCAACTAAGTTGCAAATGTATAATTAAACCGTGGTATTTTGAACGATAGTCAAGTGTGCATATTTAGATCCTAATAACCTATGGTTACTTCATTCTGCGTAATCTCCTCTTCTTAAGAAATGGTTTAATATGCACCTTGTCATTCAGACCTGGGGGTGCATCTGCTCTCCATCTAATAATCCATCGTGTTTCACATTCTAATGTCCTATTGATAAGGTCACCCCCTCTAAAACCATGTACAAGGCTCTGAATGACAAAGAAAGTGAATGTGTGATGTATTCCTACTGATTTACAATGCCTAGATAGTGCGTTCACATCAGACCCTATCCTGATCTGATAATTATGCTCCCTGATGAGTTCTTTTAGACTGCGATTCGTCTTTCCTACATAGTAGGCAGGGCATAAATTACAGGTGGCAGCATATACTATATTCCTGCTTGTACAACTGGTGTTAGTATTAAAATTAAATACCTGTTCTGTAATAGGGTGTTTAAAAGTAGTGTTTGTATTGATGAAAGGGCATTGGTTGCATTTACCACATGGAACCGTGTTTCTATTTATGAAACCTTCTTTCCGTGTATTGGTTGCATATCTCGGCCTACAAAGTAGACTCTTCAGGTTGGGGTGATTTTTATAAGTAATACTTGGTTTAGACCCTACAACCTTGCTCACATCCCTGTCTGACATAAGGATGTCCCAATGTTTTTGCATAAGTGCCTTGACTTCCAGGCTATTCCTGCTGTAAGACAGGTTAGCTCTCACCTCAATGTTAGGTGTGGTATTAAATAGTGAGTGTTCCGATTGCTCCATGAAATATGGTTTAGCTGTGCTAGTCCTCAGGGAGTTTACTTCTTTGATTTTCTCATCAATGTCTCTTACACAGTACCCTCTCTCTAAAAATCTGTCTCGAAGTTCTTGTATTCCTTTCTTATAACACTCTTCATTAGGGTTAAGTCTGGATACTCTCATAAACTGTCCCTTTAGGACATTGTTAAAGACATGCATTGGGTGCATGCTCTGTCTATGGAGTAAATTATTCCTATAACACCCCTTTTGATGTATAGAGGTATTCAACATACCATTAGCTAATTTATAAATTTCCACATCTAGAAAAGAAATTTTTGTACTAGAAAAATTCATAGTGAATTCCAAAAATTCTGTGGTCGTATTAAGATATTCGACAAAACTTTTGAGAGAGGTCTCGTCTCCTAACCACACAAAAAAGAGATCGTCAACAAATCTACAGTACATACCTACTTTTTCCTTAAAGGTGGCAGTCCCATATACATATTTGTCCTCCCATCTAGCCATTACAAGGTTGGCGTAGCTATTGGCACATGATGTGCCCATAGCCACGCCATCCTTTTGTAAGTAAATGTTTTCACCAAAGGCAAAGACATTGTTGGATAGAACCGTCTCCAGTAATAAAGTGGTCAACTCAATTTTCCTGGTAGGAAAGGTAGAGTGTTCTTTCAGATATTCTATGATATAGCTGATGCCTAATTCATTAGGGATGACCGTAAACAAACTGATCACATCCAAGGTCACCAATAAAAAATGTTGATCATCTCTTAGGTTACATGTATACATATATAAATCCAGTAAAAATTGTTTACTGTCCTTCAAAATTCTTTTGTTTTCATTAACTAAAGGTCTCAATAAACTTTCTAAATAAATTGAAAGGGGTTCAGTTACCCAGCCCTGACCCGCAACGATAGGTCTCATCGGCGGGTCAGTAAGACTTTTATGAACCTTTGACTGTTAATTGTTCTTTTGTTAAACAAGAAAAGCAAACCATTTTTAAAAATGTACCACTCGCAGATCCAGAATTCCACCACAAGACTTATGCAACCTGTCCATCATATGTCTAGGAGTTTCTCATTTATTCACAATTTGTAGAATCTGTGCTTCCACTAGACCATGAGCCTTGGTGGACAGAAGGAATAAGTTGATTTTGAAAAATCTCTTGCCAACAGATCTAGAAGTCTCCAAACCCCTCAAAATTTTGGACAACTCATTGAAGGATGAAGATTTAAATCCAAAAAGAAACAAAGTAATTCTTCAGCTCTGAAGGTCCCAAGCCTTGAGAATTATAGGGCTGAATCCCTACCAATACCTCTTCTCTGGATCTGGAGCTCATGAGTGCTATCTCTATCTATGACTTCCTAAAGAAGTTCTTACCAACTTCAGAGAAATTGGAATACCCTTCTTCCAGGCCTTCCTTAATGCTTTTAATATGATCCTTTAGGTTTTACAGGAATACATTGGAAGCTGGTTTGGATTCCTTGATGTAGAAGTTCCTCAATATGCAGATTGAGATGGGGGTCATTCATTTGCCTTTGGCTCTAAAGTGGTAGGATCCATCCAAATGCCCCAATTCTTGCTTCCTCACCAGCCCACATTTCAGCTCCAGTTACTTCAGAACTGTTGTTCCTCCTAGATTCTGTGGGCCTGGGGACAACCTTCCAAGCATTTTCATCTCAACAGAGTATCATTCCATGTCATTCAACTCCAGCTTCATTGGATCCAACTAAGTCTTCCACCCCAGTATTCAGATTGGCATTTTCATCTCCATTAGCTGAGGCATCAGACAAAGCCTCAAAACAGCAGTCTATTAAATTTTATTTATTTTATTTTATTTTACATTTGTTTACCAGAAAAGTCTGACTGGGTGTGAGCCCATTTTCCGCAGAGGCCCAGGGAGAAAATCTGTACATACAAAACAGACATAATTATTACAAAGACAAGTTGGACAACTTGTTTAACAAAAAGTTATAAATGACAGTACTCTATGTTGATAATTCACATGCATGGACTGTTGTAGATTTTAAGTGAAATTACTTGCTCATACAAGAGAGGTACATGGAAACCATCTAGTAGAAGCTTCTTTTATTTTCTGGTGGACTGTAAGTTGAATCTGATTCAAAATAAAGGAGACCAGACAGCACACGTTTATGTGTGATCAAGAAGGACAGTCATGGATGCAAAGCACAGAAAGTAAACAAATGACTGCTGGTTTTGGAATGTGCCTTTGGACTGCACCTTGTGATGTTGATCACTGGTCCCCTAAACCATAGTGCGATGGAGGTAACTACTCAAAATTGTGATATTTTAAAATGATAATTGTGCAAAAGCAGCCGCTTAGGAGGTGGAGTGACTTATAGACTAGGAGGCATCAAGCAAAGAAGGCCATAACAGCAAATAAAAATGGATGTGGGCAATTTGCAAATGTAGTCTTAAGGGATAAACTAAGCTAATTGAATTGCTTGTACTGTTAGAGCTGAAACAAGAAAGGAGGTTTCAGTGGATCCCAATCAAGGGTGGGATGGGTAAGATAACAAGTGTAAGAGATTCATATGAAGCCATTTGCATCTCCATTCTACATCATATAAATGAATCTACATGAAGCATCACTACTAAAAGTAGGTACTGAATGACCCTGAGAAAGTTGCCATATACTCTGAGGGGGGATTTCCTCTTTTCTGCTTTGAGATTTCCATTTTTGTGCTAAATAGGGGATCTCCTAAACTGAAATTAGGAGATGCAAACTTAACCAGGCTCAAAATAAAGGAGCCCAGACAGCGCATTTGGTCTGATATTTAGCATGAGAAGTTATGAAAGTAAAGCACAGATACAGGAGCTGGCATTCCATGTACAAATGACTACTCTTTTTGGTTAGTTTACACTACACCCTGTGATGTGGACAGTGGCTTTTCTAGGGGTGCTCTGATGAAAAATACTCGAGTATACTTTAAAATGGTAATAGTTCAAAATCATATGGTGGAGAGGTGAAATGATTTATAGACAATGATGGATTAAGCAAAGAAAGTGGTAACTGTAAAAAATAAATGTGGACAAGTTTAGAAAAGTAGTCTTAAGGGGAAACTAAACAAAGGGAGAAGATACAAATAAAGGAAACTAGTCTAGTGAAGAATAAATAGGTAAAGCATATGAATCCTGAACAATAGTCAGAAAAAATGAAGAAAGTAGCAGTAATAATATTATAGAATTAAATGTATTTTATTGGAATGTTAATGGATTGGTAAACAGCCAAAAGCAGGAAAGGATCTTAACCCAAATCTACAAAAGCCAAGTGGAGATAATAATGTTGCCGGAAACATATTTGGGATAGAAGAACGCCTAAGCTTAATTAAAAAGAGTGGAATGAGCAGTTTTGGAGACCATGTAAATGGAGGAAAAAGTCTTAAACCTCGTCCAAAACAGGACACAGTCCATGTGAGTGGACAGTAGAGAAAATAAGCATGGTCCATGCATCATAATAAAGTGATGATGGGAAGGTCAGAAGTTAACTTTGGTGAATGTATATATATCCCCTCAGGAGCAGAATAAATCAGCTGGAGGAAGGTATAGAAGAACTAATCGCAGAGATTCCTGGGGGTGGGGTGGTGACTGGAATGTAATTTATGATCACACGAATGTCTCAGGGGGTCCTAGGATACTAAAGCTCAGTAGAGAAGTGAGATTATTGACTAAATATCTGAAAAATTTCAGCTTAAGGGATGAGAGGAGAAGCAAAGGAATTTATACACTATTCCAGGTATTATGGCACCTTGGCCTGCCTAAACAGGATATACATATCGGCAGAATATTTTAGCCAGGTCCACTACCAGACCAGTCATCCATTAACTACATCAGACCATGTCCATGTAGAAGTAGAGATAAAAAAATAAAGACTTGAAAAAGGGATAAGTCATTGGTGGTTCCCAATGCACCTACTAATGAGGAAGAGCTTTAAGCACTGAACAGTTAAAACACTAAAATATGCCCTCCAAAGGGAATAGGTGTGGGCTAATGATGTGGGCATAAATCAAAAAATAAGTTCAGGTGTCAAGTGACTCTAAAGGCAAGAGAGGAATGTAAGGAAAGCAGTAAGCAGTGAAAGCACTGGTGAGAGTGAAAGAACTTCAGGGCAAAGAGACAACAAGGAATACATGCTATGTAGATGTTCACATGATCACTACTACAGTAGCCAATCCCTTTCTTCATCCCTCTGTTAGTTTTTGATCTTGCATATATATTTTTACTCTTAGCTATGTCCTGTTAAGACTCACCTGCCTCCCCATGGTTGGCATGAAAGCTCTGAAGGGCTTTCAAGTCAAACGTGTTTTGGGCAGCTCAGGTCAAGCTGCCTAAAGGTTTGAAATATGGAATGTATCCTGAAGCTTTGGAAGCTGGCCAGCTGTTATATTCTTGGCAGGACAAAATGGGTCTATATCATTTAATCGAAATACGTATTTGCAAATACATATTTATCAAACTCTAAACATTGAAATTAATTTCAGTGAACTTTGGACTTTTTCCCAAGCTAGGAAGCACTTGGCTATCATGACAACTTTGCCCTTTTCCTCACAGTAGTGTTATCTTGGAGTTGGTGTATATAGTTAGGAGGGATGTGGGGGGGGGGTTTAATTTAACAAGGTGTGTGTTCCGGAGTGCTAGTGGGGGAGTGGTTCCTAACCCTGGAAAGTCAGAGGTTCACTGAAATGAATTGTGCTGTTTAGAGTTTGATGAGCACTCTTCAAGAAAAATCTTGATGACTGGATGGGAAATAGGAAATTCACCCCGGAGATCACCTCTGTGGCTCTGCTCGACAGGGGCACAGGAAAATAATTTTCTTGGGTGGCAAATGCCAGAGTACCTTTTTGGCTAGGCTTATATAGGCCCTATGGCCAATAGCCTAGTACTTACCTATGAACCTATGAATACGCATTTTGATTAAGTGATATAGACCCAGATAAAACCTATAGCTATGGGTACTGCAACAGTGATCTTTTGAACATTTACTGTTATGGTAAGTTTACTTACACAGCCGTACTTTCCTCCTGATGTATCAGCCTTAAGAGTTTTTTTTTCTTTACAGGTTGCAGCATGCCTGATAATCATCCTCCTCCTGCTTCTATGGTGTGGCAGCTCATACAAGTACTTCAGACTTATATGTTTCTGTTTTCAACAATTCCCTGTGCAGCTCCTGCAGCTATTTAATCTTCCAAAACTTCTAAACAGATTGCTAATGTTAAACTCATTTCCTCTTAAATTAATGGAAGTTTTTTTTGATATATTTAGAAAGTTTATTTTTCTGCTTTCAGAATTTTGAACTGTCAAGCTAGCATGTCATAAATTCTGATCTTTTTTTTTAAGAACATAATGTTAATTGCTATCTTTGTCTCTTAAGAGGTCAAAATTCAAGAGATATCCTAATTGTGTCTACTTCTCATGTAACATTCCTCCAGAGCTGTTGTTTCTGGATCATTTAAGAGAATTTGCTAAAACAAAGATATTTTTAATTCTCCCCTTGACAAAAGGATTCTTTTTGAAAGTTTTGTTGCTGAGGTGTTTCAGGAGTCTCTATATCAGCACCCATTTTTCAAATAGCATTTTTAGCAGCAAGGTGTTTATAAATGGGATTAATAAAGGATGGGAGGTTAGTGTAGTGGTCGGGGTGTTTGTCTTGCAGACACAGGGTACAGGGTTTGATTCTTGCATGGTGTAACTGGCTAGGCTTAGAGTGACCCACATGGGCAGTTGGCCTAGTACTAGCCTATATGAACCTATGAACCAATAGTAAGGAGACACTGTGTAGTAAGATAAGACCTCCCAGATCCTTCAACAGTCTAGTTAGTCATCATGTCAACTTCTCTTATCACTACTTATAATCAACATATCACTACTTATAAGCTCCTCTCCCACCCAAATAAAATACCAGCTTTAAGCAACCTAATTCAGCAGTATTTCTGTCCTAGGCTACACTGCTCCACCGATAAGTTACTATTAACAGTTACTAGATCACATAACCATGCCAGTGACTCCCTCTACTCTTCTTACATATCCAAAATTTGGAACTCCCTGCCTCCTTCCATTACCCTGGAATCTTCTCTATCCAAATTTAAGAAATCTATCAAAAGCCATCTCAGCAACAAATGGTTATGTCCCTGCTCCACACCTGACTAACTACAGTCCTGCTCCACTCCTGCTATTACTCTTTCCTCAAACACAGTCTTCTGATATGACTGTTTAGCCTTATCAATACCATATTCAGATGCATGATGTGACTCTAGATAGGATATTTAATATACTTTATTGTTAGTACATATATTGATCATTGTATACGTCTTTGAAAGAAATTAATAATTTGTGCTCATCTATATTGTCTGGTCGAATATACTAGAAACAAGTAAAATATATTGTCTGTATGTCTTGCATATGTGTTTCTTTGGAGCTTTTCTCCCCGGGCCTCCACTGAAAATGGACATGTATCCAGTTGGACTATCCCGGTTAACAAATGTACAATAAATAAATAAATAAAATGTCTATTTGCCTCTTCAGGTTTTCTCCCACCCTGGAAATATATCCATCAATCCAGGTCTTCCTGTTTCCCTGTGTTATCAGATTATTTCAAACTGATAGATACAGAATATTATCTTACAAGGGTACAGATGGCCTTAGGAGTCCCTTCCTACTTTCAGTGGATGCCTCCTCCTCCTCTGGTAAACTAATTTTCTCTGTTTCCAGCTGGTAACAAAGCTTCTCTCAGGGTATCATAATTGTGATGCCATCATAAAGGTTTTATTTCAGGATTCTTATGGTGCCAGTAGAAAGACAAAAGTTGATGTTCAGACATAGTCCTATGTATTCTCAACAAAATTGATGTTCAGTCATAGTCCTATGTATTCTCTTTTGCCAGGTTTCCAAGTTTAAGGTATAATTCATACAAATCTTGTTAATCATCATTTCCCCTCAGTTTTATGGTAACATCAGGGCTAGCCACCTGGTGGTGTGATCATTGCCTGTGGTGATTTTGTCACTGTTGATAAGAAACCATGAAACCAGGTACAGAATGGGAAAAGAAATTGATGCTGAGGCTGATTTGTTCTAAGATACTTAGTGTTACTTTCCCTTCTGTAAGGAATTCTGATATTGTTTCTAAGAAGTTTGGTATCTGGCTTTGTTATCTGTACTGTGTGTTACCTTTTGTTCTGCTTGCTCCACCAAATGTATTTGCTAAGTGTCTTGCTGCATTGATTATGTACTGGAGACCTCAAGGCATTCACTTCTTTGCATATTTGGATAATAGTCTTATTTGGAGACCCTTTCTGTACTTGTCAAGATTCTCACTCATCTGTCAAGAAACTCTTTCAATGGAGTGTCAAATGATCCTATAGAATTCATCCCTAATTCCATTTCACATAATGGCGTTGACAGTAGAGGCTTGTTGAAATATCGTAAACAGTTGAATGCGTACATATATTCAAGCAAATAAACCTGCAAAAGTGAAATGGCTAACTCAACAGAAAAAGTTACAGACAATCTAATCAATGAAAGAACATTTTGGCCTGCTGAAAACCGGTTTTCTCTGGCTTTATCTTTGGAAGAGCTTTTCTTCCTTTGGAAAAACAGAACTGAACAAAAAATTCTTCCTTAGCTTTTCCAAACAGCCACCAATATCTGCCAAGAAATTTATCAGGATTTTTGGTCACATTATGGTTTCTGTATTTATGATGATGCCCTTAGCCAGACTTCACATGAGAAGATATTCAGTCATACCTTAAATCAGTCTGGAAACAGCATCTATACCACTTTTTGTTTCAGATTGCTATTCTGTGGGTTTTTAAAAGGGAGTTACTTATTGGGTGGACCATTATCTATACCTAGGTCTTCCCTTCTCTATTTAGCTTTTGGTTCGGTTTGTCACATCTGTTTCTCCAGACATTATTGGGGGGCTGTATTAAAAGAGGTGAATATGTAAAGTCTGTGGAACTAACAGGTCAGACAAAAGCATGTAAATGTTAACATTGACAGTAATCAGTGCTGTAAAATCCTTACACTATCTTTGCTTTCCTGGAACTTTGTAAAATATCACACACAACACTACTGTGAAATGGTATATGGTCTATAAGTGACCAGGCCTGGGAAGTAACAATTCAGCTCATCTGACTCCTCAGGTTTCATACATTCTGTCAGAACAACACCTTTTTAGCAGGCAAGCTAATCAGGATCAAGGCAGATGCTCTCAGATGGAATTTACTCTTACTGGACTTCCAGAAATTGATCCAGCTGTAGGAAATATCTCAGATATGTCTTTTTGTCAGTCTGATGCCTGTTTGCCCTGAGATCCCCGGTTTCAGATCCCCAGTTTCTTCTGTAGCTCAACTAAGTTCTCCCTAGGAGATGATACAATTATATAAAGAAAAACTGTTTTCCCTCATAGTAATAACATGTATTTGATAGAAAAATATATGTAATTTGGTAGAACTGTTTTTCTTTCACAGTAACAGAGGTTTGGTAAAACTTTTTTCTGTTATTGTAACAGTGTGATATTTTTAGAAAACAGCATCTGCAACTACAGAAAAGAAATATGCAGTAAACAAGTATGATTAGCTTAACAGAATGTGCTTATGTGAAACAAAAAGTATTATATTTCTGAATGTTTTTGTAACAATGGCATTGACAGTAGAGGCTTGTTGAAATATCATAAACAGTTGAATGCATACAGATATTCAAGCGAATAAACCTGCTAAAGTGAAATGGCTAACTCAACAGAAAAAGTTACAGACAATCCTATCAATGAAAGAACATTCTGGCCTGCTGAAAACCGGTTTTCTTTGGATGAGATAAGGATGCAGACAAAGAATGCTTCAATACAGGAAAATAATGTTTTATCAAGGATGAAGTTTGAAACTAGACAAAAGTGAATGTGTTAACTATCTGGTGGACATTTTGTAATTTGTGTCAGCTGAGCAAGGAAAGTGTATATGACAATGACCTGTGTTATAAAGAAAATGTTATAATGTTGACAGTAGTGCTTGGACGACTTATTTCAGTAAACCTTTCAGTATATGAATATATAGCTGTATAGTACTTTAGTCTGTGTAACCTGTTGTTAATTCAATTTAACAGGAGGCTCATACAAAGAGCAAATGTAAGAGAAAACATATGGACTTGCCTGAGGAGTCCCTTACTGAGGATACCAATCTTGATGAAGGGGAAGCATCCTCCTAATTTTCTCACACCTCCTTTGACAGCTTACTGGAGTTGTTGAAACAGCATGGAGGGTGGGCCACCAAAGCCCCTTCCCCAAAGAGTTGGTGTTTCTTGTGGCTTTTGGAGTGGGCCCGTCCACGTCCTGGGTGGTCCCCCCTCCATGTGCTCTTGCCAACCTGGTATCTCGGAGAGCCTAGAGGGAACTCAACATGGTTGAGCTAATCTCTTGCAAGACCAACAAGGTTTTGCATCTGCTCAAAGACAGACCCTGTTGGAGCAAGGGTCTGTTGATGGACACCATTGTGGTAAATGCAGCCACCAAAAAGGATATCTCAGAGGAGAGCTCTACAGTCTGTTCTCTCCAGGTCTTTGGACTGTCTGAGAAAGTATAACTATGCTTCAGTCAACTTTGCCTTGCATGCACTGAATTATTTCACTCATTTGACAAGGCTTCAGAGACACTTGATCTCTGAAGTGTCAAAGACAGTGAAGACATAGCAGCCTCCAGAATCTCAAAAGACCATAGAGGCTCAACTGTCAACAATGCAGTCTATTACTAATATATTCATGAGGCTTCTGTCTACTGCTGCCAATGATACAGCCAGTGGTGTAGGTATTACCATGTGCTGCCATGCATGATGTTGTTATGCAACATCATGGACTGTTTCAGAGCAGCCTTTATTAATGCCCATTTTGATGAATCTTTGCTTTTTGGAACAAAAGTTAAGGATACCCTAACCAGGAGCAAACAAGAGAAAAAGACTCTGCCTGCTGTTGGGGTTCACTTTTACACCCTCTTAAAGGTCTTTCCCTAGGAACTAAAAGGTGGGGCATGACTCTTTTTTCATAAATCATAGCAGTATTTTTAGCAGCACCCTGGTTACAGTTTCTCTAGGGTAGGGGGCAGCTCCAAGGTACAGTGCCCTAGGGGCAGAGGTGGTCTGCAAAATCAGGGCTTCCATAGTCCCTTTTCTTATAAGTCCTTCCAGTGCTCCTGAAGGGATGCCCAGCTGCTGTTCTATGGAGGCAGTCATGTGGCACTTGGCTGTCTACCCCAAAGTTTGGGGTGGTCATCACCTAGGATGTTTGAGTGTTGAGAGGTTATTCCATTCCCTTTTTGTTTAGTTCAAAAAGAATATTAAAGCCCTTCCCAATATTCCACCCCATCAGTGAAGGGATGCTATGGTAGAGATAAAGAAGCTGCTTCTCAATGGAGTCATCCAAGAGGTCCTACTAGATCAAAGAGGATCTGCAGTTTATGTAAAATCTGTTTTTATACCAAAGAAAAATAAGGATCTCAAACCCATTTTGGATTCTCTGCAAGTTGAATCAATATGTCAAACAGACCAACTTCCAGATGGTCATGGTGCAGTCCATTCTTTCTCTTCTGAGGAAGGACATCTGGATGTGGTCAGTAGTCCTCAAGTCCATAAAGATAATGGAGCATTCCAAGAGATTCCTGTGCTTTTGGCTGGGTGCCAGTAAATACCAGTTTTGAGCACACCCCTTTGTTCTCACCACAGCTCCCTGAGTGTTCACTAAATATAGATGGCAGTGATGACAGCCTGGCTCAGGTTGCAGGGATTCCAAGTCTTCTCATACCTGGATGACTGGCTCCTGACTGCTTCCTTGATAGCATCCCTAATCAAAGCCAGGGACTACTTTCTCCACTTTTGTCTATCCATAGACAAAACAATGAACTATGCGAAGTTCGATTTGGAACAACTACAGATAGTGGAGTTCATCAGTTGTCAGCTGGATACAGTCAACCAAATTGCAAAAGTACCACTCTCAAGGTTAACCTCTCAGGATTCAAGCATCTCTGGTCTCACAATCCCATAGGCCTCCTTCTTCCTCAGTTCTACATCTTCTCGGGCAGATGGCCACCTCTGTTTGCCTAGTTTCTTTAGCACGATTCAACATGCATATTCTTCAGTGGACTGTAGTCCAGTGCTCTATCTCACTTATCCAATAGATTTTTCTATTTGTCTGACCAGCATGTCGGAACCACATTTGTTGGTGGCTAGAGTCTTATCTTGTTTTGGCAGGTCATCCCTTTCTTTTTCCCCATCTCCATGCCACTTTTACCACTGATGCTTCTCTTCTAGGGTGGGGGGATGCTTAGAAGGGAAGATAGTCCAAGGTCCCTGGTCTTGGGCAGACGTCAGTCTTTACATCAGTGTCTTGGAAATGAGAGTGGTTCTCTTAGCATTGCAGGCTTTTCAGAACCTCCTTCTCAAGTGTGTGATTGCTATCCAGTCCGACAATATGGCAGTTGTGTGGAACATAAACAAAAAAGGAGACCCCCCCCGTTCATACCCTGTTGTCAAGATGCCATTAGGATCTGGCAGTGGGCAATGTCCTCTTAATTGTTTCTGATAATAACACATATCCCAGGGAAATCGAATGTTTTGTCAAACAATCTCTGCAGAAACACCCTTCTGCCTCACGAGTGGTCTCTAAATCTGAAAATAGTGGAGTGAATATTCAGCTGTTGGGGGCAACCCTACTGTGATCTGATTGCTTCCCCTCCAACACCAAATACAGCAGATGTTTTGCCCTGATACCACCGGTGAGTCAGTCACTGAGGGACAATCTTTTGCATGATTGGCCCCAGTTCTCCTTTGCACCTTTACCTCAAACCCATTAATCAAGTTAATTCAAAACCCAGCCTGTTACAGAGCAGCCATGATCATCATTGCTGCCTTCTGGCTGAGACAGCTATGGCTCCCCTTTCTGTGGCATCATCTACACAACCCTCCCTGGGTTCTTGATACCATTTCAGGACTGATACCCAAAACTTCATTCTCTGTCAAATTGACCGCTTGGCTCCTCTAATTCCAGTGATGGCCAGAGATCCCAAGCTTTCTGACAGGATAATACATAATCTTTCTCTCTTTTTTCCAAAAACTTTCCACTTGAAAGATGTATGTGAGTAAATGGAAAATATTTTCCTCTGTGCTCTTTCAAGGGCCTAGATCCATTCTCTGCCCACTTTCATGCTATTCTCATTTTCCTGGTTGACCTTTTTTAATCTAGTCTTTTTTATTCTTGCCATTGTCCCACAACAAACATCTAATTCCCACCTTCCTATCTTTCTTGTGTCCTCTCCACTAATCTTGCTCCCACCCTTCTAACCCCTTACTTCTTTCTCCCCTCACTTCCCACATCTTTTCCTCTCCTTCTATAACTCCTTGCCAGTATTTTCTTTTCTCTTATCTTTCTTAATAGAACACATCTAATCTCTCACTAGTTAACCTAACCTAGCATATAAACTTTCACTTTGACTCCTACCCTCTTTGCTCCTTTCTCTTTATTAATATTGCTTGTCACATTTCACAAATCCTTTCCTTTCCAGAACCACCAAATGTTCCTTTTTCCTAAAAAATGCTTATATTTTTATTGCTTGTAAAATATATTTTACACTATGTTATTTTTCTGTCTATAAAAAAATGCAAATTACTTTGTACTTTATCCACCTCCTATTGTACCTTATGCATCTATGTTATTTTCTGTCATAATTTCATATCATATGTTTTAAATGGTATTCAAATGTCTTGTACTATACTGATATTGTCAATTTTTTAAATTACTGTGGAGCTTTTCTCCCTGGGCCTCCTCTGAAAATGTGTGTCTGACCCAGTCGGACTTTCTCAGTTACCAAATGTCAATAAATTAATAGTTGAGTTAAGTCCAATTTGCTGCCATCTCCAATGTTAATATTGGTCTGGATAATGTACCACTTTCAGCTTTGAAACTTTCTAAGGCTTTTTTAAAAGCTTGTGAAACCAAAAATGTCTGTAGGTGTCATCACCAGACTTGTGTACAAATGATAAAGGGAGCAAGAAGAATTGTAATTGACACACCCTTGTCCAACAAGAAGAGGAATGTCTTGGTGAAAAAAAATATATAAGCAAATGAGGCAGTGACTGTGCTGCAGCTTGTGAAACAAAGTAGTAAGATTATCAGACAGCCTGATGTCATAGAAATTGTGCTTCTCTGTGAGAAAGTGGAACTACAGACAAACATACAGCAACTATAGAAGCCTTATTTTGCAATGGCAACAATGCCACACAGAAGTCTGAGCTGGAGAATGAAAATGCAAATCTGAGTTATAAGTTGGAAAGATGAGTAACAGACAGCAGAAAACTTGAGTCTGAATTAATGCCAGATCAGTTACCAGTAATGTTTGCTGTCCATGACCTAGACATAGGTCAAGCAATAAACTGCAAAGGCATAATTCAGATGGCATGTGATGATGGACATTATATTTAAGATGAGTCCAGCCACAAAGCTTCTAAAGTTCTCAAGATGAGTAGACACATGACAGGGCAGCCTAATGAATGTGAAGCCAGATGAGCAACCCTAAGAATAAGCTATGCCAAGCTACATGTTCTCTAACAGAGAAAATCACCTCTCCTCCAAAAAAGGAAGCCAATCTGGTGGTCCCCTGCCATAAACAAACTCTACAACAGAAGGAGGAAACTTTTGCGGAATAAGATAAACTACCAAGACTGGAAAAACTCCCTTATCAGCCTCAACAAAAAGTTGAGATCCCTCGTCAAATCACAAAAAAAGCAGGAGGCCAGCACACAGTGGTGTAAAAAAGACTTCCTCTATTTAATAATACATATCCACAAGGCAAGGCTCAGACTGGTTTCGGCGTAAAATTCACCAAGCCTTCATCAGTGTGAAAAAAAGCACAGTAATCATGCCCCATGATACAATACATATATATATAGTTAGGGAACTGTGCTGATTGGATGGCTATAATTGCTCATTAAGTTCAGGTGGAAATAAACCCCCCCAGTTTAATAATCCATTTATTTTCTTTATTATCAAGTATATTGTGCCAACCATCCTCTAAAGCTAGCTATAAAACAGATTTGCAACAGATAGTAAAGATAACCACAAGGCCCTTCTATAGTTATGTAAAGAATCTCCACGACAATACCCAGATTTGCTCTGAGCTACTGCACAATGGTACCTCCTATACCGAGCCAACAGATATTGCCAGTATACTGGCTGACAGATTCAGTGCCAACTTTAACTCTTCCCCCCAAATGACTAATTAAAATACCAGTAGATTGCCAGGTACCCAGTATTACTGCTGCACAGGTGAAAACAGCACTGTCCAAGGCCAAGAATACAGCTTCTATGGGACCTGACAATATCCCAGGTTGTGTTCTACATGAACTACAGAGTGAACTGACACCTCACATGTGTGCCCTGTTCAATTACAGCCTCACCTCAGGCTTTGTCCCTACCGAATGGTGCACTGCTACAGTCATCCCTCTCCACAAAGGAGGCGTGACTACAGACCCTGGGAACTATCGCCCCATTAGCCTGATGAGTCTGATACGCAAAGCTATGGAATGCATCATTATGGACCTAATAAACAAGGATATAGGGAATCTCCAAACTCTGATTCCCACACAGTTTGGTTTTGTGAAGGGTAGATCATACCTGCTCAACTTGGTCGACTTCTTTGAGTCAGTCACCAGAGCTGTGGATGAAGGCAAGGTGGTTCATACAGCTTACCTTGAGCTGGCCAAGGCTTTTGATATCATTCCTCATGCAGGAATCAGAAAAACTCACTAAGCTTGGCATCAACCCCTATATCACTATGTGGGTTGCAAACTGACTCACAGGTAAAACCCACAGTGTGAAAGTAGCTGACTCCAAGTCAGACTGCTGACTTGTCACGAGTGGAGTCCCACAGGGTTTGGTCCTGGGTCCTCTGCTGCTTGGTGTCTACTTCTCTGAAGTCCAGGCCAACACAAAGGGACTCTGGCTGACAAAGTTCACAGATGATTGCAAGTTGGGAGCTATTATTAACTCCCCAAGTGATGTTGACATCCTACAGAATGGCCTCAGTGAGACCAATGACTGATGTCAGAACCATGACCTTAAGCTCAATGCCAAAAAATATGTTGTCATTCCCTTTGGAAAAACCTGTTTCCCATGAATTACTACATTGATGGTAGTCCACTGAATACAGAAGGTGCTAAAAGAGATCTGGGAACACAGGTTGACAGCAACCTCTCTTTTGATCACCACATTGCCACTGTGGTCATAAAGTCCTTCTATGTGGCACATCTCATTACTAAGGGTTTTGCATCCAAGAAGAAAGAGATCATTGTCTCCCTCTACTCTTCCCACATTAGGCCAAACATTGAGTACAATGCCTCATTTGGCATGTACCTCACTAGACACCTGCAACAACTGGAGAGGCCACAAAGTACCTCACAAAGAGAATCCTAGGCTTTAAACACTTGTCCTGTATGGACAGACTCAAAAAACTCCCAACTATTCTTCGTCTCATATCGCCTACTTAGAGGCGATCTTTGCTTGACTTACAAACCCATGTCTGACCCAGCTCTGCTAGAAATGTTACAGCTAAAGAAATACCATTTCCTCTGCACAACATGCTCCAGAGACCTCAACCTCATTACCGCAGTTAACAGAACATGTTGGAGGGACAGGTTCATAACCCAGAGACTGCCCATGCTATGGAACAGACTTCCCATACATGTCAAGCAGAGCACCTTGTTGACCCTCTTCAAGAGAAATCTTGATGAGTGGATGGGAAACAGAAAATTCACCACGGGGATAAATCCAGTGGCTCTTCTCGACAGAGACACTGGGAACTAAGGTCAGGTGGCACTATGCCAGGGTAATCCTATGGCTAGGCTTGTAAAGGCCCCAGGGCCATTAGCCTAGTACACACCTATGAACCTATTAAGCAGTGCCCAGGGCAGACTAAAATTAATTGAATACAAAACTTATTGCACTCTGAGAAATTAATCAATATAGCTTCAGAATGAAAATTTCCTGGAGCTTCAATTTTCTGTGTTGCCCAAACCAAGGAAATTAACAAAGAGAAAAAACAATTCTCTAAAAATAAACAAAAAGTTTGCTGAAGGCTTAAAGATATTCTGTAAGTCTGAAGCTTCATTGAAGATGACCATGAAGAAAATAAAAACAATGCACCTACTACTAAAAGATATTCAGCAACTAAATGAAGATGTAGAGGCTAAATTTAAAGACTGTGAGTTGTCATCCTACATTTAGCACATTAATGCTAAGGTGGAAAATGAAGTAATCAAGCTGGTGAAAAGAGTAAAGAAAGAAGCTAAAAAGGAGTAGTGTGTCCAGCCCATGACAGCAGAAGGAGCAGCAGAAGTCCACAAAGAAAAAAAGCTGCTAATGTAATCTAATGTGTGGAGTGTATGCAAGGAAATGAATTGTATGTATTAAGCAAAGATATCCAACATGCAGGAGGAGGGTTGGATGATAAGACTGCAGTTTCAGTCCCTAAGCAGAACAAAAAAGATGATGCTGGTTATGGTAAGATTGACCATGCACATGTCCAGAGAAATTTTCACTCATCTGCTCAGGACAGAGTTGTCAGGACACAATCCACAACATCACTGACTAGTCCAGACCTGACAGAAGACACATTCTGGCAGGACAGCCCTCAACTGATTTCCCAAAAAGGGACAATTAGGTGAGTGCTTCAGGCTGAAATAGTAAGTCTTTTTTTGGGATAAAAGTGGGGAACCTGTTACACATAGTCGCTAGAGAGGAGTCTGTGCCAAATGAGACTTTTTGTGGACTAAGCAGTCTGAAATGCTTTACTTGTTCTCAGTTTGGACATTTCGTTAGGAACTGCTCCAAGCTGGGTTATGCTATACAAAGTATGTACAGTAGAAGAAAAGGAGTGAACAAAGTAGGACAGGATTACTGCTGTCCTGAACACTATTTAAGTGTTTGAATAGGCAAACTGACACCACATTGTCACTGACAAAGCATACAGAACAAAATCATATTCGTGACTGAATGCTTAGTGTAAAAGTACAAACTTAATCCACGGATTTAGATGTTATGCTAGACCATGTTTGGCTGCACAAAATAGTTCCTTGCTTGGGATTGAATGGCTTTTTGGGGATGGTCTTCACAACTGGTTAATTCAGTCTTGACCCCGGCATTTGGTTAACTCAGTCTTGACCCCTGCATTTGAACTGGGGGGGGGGTGTGTGGAAGCAATGTGACATATTTCATTTTTGCTGACAGAAGGGTTACATGAAACAAACTCAGCTGCAGATGGGAGTGTTGCTGCCTCCCCCCCCTCCAGAGGAGAGTTCAGCTCTACTGTTCACCCCGATAGCTACTTCTCCAATCCACCACCGGATTTCGGAGTCTTCAGATCCGAAGAGCCCCAGAGCCAGGGGGTCGGCGCCGATGGTTATTACTACCTCAATGCCGGCCATGCCCTCGAGCTGATTGGATCCGCTTTTGGATCCGAGCTCTCAGAGCCGAGAGCTGGGCATCGGATTTGGGGGAGTGAGTGTGTCTTCAGCTCCTTTGCGGTCAGAGCACACTATCCCCTCTGGTCCGATCGCTTCGGCTCCGGTACCAATCCCCTCATCGGATCTGAGGGTCCCGGCCACCTGTCTTAGAGAGGCCTGTTCCCCTTCGATGTTCAACATGGTGGAGAGGGTTCTCTCTGGAGGATCGAGACCCTCACTCTTTCCTTAGTGTCCGCCCCTGCTTCCTCGCAGCTCAGTTTGTCCTCCATCATCCAGTCCCCCCAGGGACAACCTGTGTCGTTGATGCTCCAGCCAGTTCCCCTGGAGGAACATGAATCCGTTGGTGAGCCCCCCTTGGACAGTCCCCCCGAGGAGGTCCCTCACAAACGACTGTGAAAAAGGAGGCACTTGGACTCCCCTGAGTCCCTCACCAAGGATACCGATTTGGAGGAAGGGGATGGTTCCCCCAAATCACCCCCTGATGACGTCTCCTTTGGAGATATTATGGAAATACTCATCCAAAGGGGGGTGGTCTGCCCAGAAACCCTCCTTGGACGAGTCGGTATTCCTGGAGGCATTCGACACAGGCCCATCTACCTCTTGCTGGTAGTGCCCCCCCCCAGCCGACCTCCTGGTCAACCTGATTACCACCAGGGCGTGGAAGGAGCCGGATGCTGTAGAGCCGATACCCAGAAGGCCCGATAAGGTTCTTAGTCCCCCTGCAGACAGAGCTTCATGGAGCAAAGGTTCCCCGGTCGATGCCATGGTGGTGGTGGTGGCCACCAAAGAAGAACTCTACCAGGAAAGTTCTTCGGTCCATCCCCCTGACAAGGAGCCTCGGGCAATGGACCATATTGGAAAGTGGACTTTTGCTTCAGCTACCTTCTCTATAAGGGTGCTGAATTACTTGGCCCATGTAATCAGACTGCAGCGGGACCTGGTCAAAGAGTACGCTGAGTCTCCCCAGAGTCCATGTCGGCCGAGGATAAACGGACTTTCTCAGCTCGTATGGCCACTCTCAAGTCAGTGTCTAATATTTCTATGCAGCTACTTTTCCATGCCACGGAGGGAGCCGCTAGAGCTAGTGTGTCCGGTATCACCTTAAGGTGTCATGCCTGACTTCGACTTTGTGATTTCTCGGAACCCTTCAAGGCATCCTTCGCAAATGCACCCTTTGACGGGTCAACCCTCTTCGGGAAGACCGTCCATGAGATGCTGGTCCAGAGCGAGAAAGATGGGAAAACACTGTCAGCTGTTGGAATCCGTTTCTCTACCCCTCAAAGGTCCTTCTCCAGGAACCAACGAGGGCAGAAGAAGATGTGGTTCTGGAAATCTCAGCAGGCCCGGAACGCTCAGGACTCCTTCTCCCCCAGGGGCAGAGGGGGACAAGGTGGACACCGGCCCAGAGGCAGAGGGGGACCAAAGAACTTCGGGTCACGGGAACCCTTTACCGACTGACCCATGCAGCAGCCCTGAGGGGTTGCCTGACTGCTCCTCTCTGTAGGCAGTCAGGGGGCATTTTTCGAGGCACCTGGCTCAATGGGAGTCCATCACGACAGATCGCTGGGTGCTTCAGATAATATCCAGAGGCTATTCAATCCCCTTCATAAACAAGCCCCCTTACTCAAGGCACCTCCCAGATGTCCCACCCACTCAAAGGGAGGCTGTGGCTTTGGAAATAAAAAAGCTGTTAGAAAAAAGAGCCATCCAGCATGTGCCCCCAGACCAGTCCGGATCAGGCATCTACTCCAGGTTCTTTCTGGTGCCAAAAAAGATGGAGGACTTATGGCTGATTCTCGACCTTTCAACAATGAACCTTTTTGTTGCCAAGGAGAAATTCCAGATGGTCATGCTCCAATCCATCCTGCCCCTCTTGCAGAAGGAGGACTGGATGTGCTCCAGTGATCTCAAGGATACGTACTACCATATTCTCATGGACAGACGGTCCAGGAGGTTTCTCCGCTTTCAGCTAGGGGCCAGTCATTACCAGTTCAGGGTCCTACCCTTCGGTCTCACCACAGCCCCCAGGGTGTTCACCAGGTTCATGGCAGTTGTAGCGGCCCACCTGAGGCTCCAGAGCATATACAGGTCTTCCCGTACCTAGATGACTGGCTCCTCACCGCCCCCACCAGGCATCTACTTTCTTTAGCCAGGGATTTCTTCCTCCGGATGTCACCCCAGTTGTGGATAACCATAAATGTCAAGAAGTCTTTTCTCCAGTCTGTTCAAGTGTTAGACTTCATAGAGGCCAGGATAGATACCCTCCAGGCCAGGGCCTTCCTAACGTCAGACAGACTTCACAGCACGACTCTGCATGTGCTAGCCCTCCTTCAGTCCCCTGCTCCCCCAGCAGAATTAGTCCTGAGAGCTTTGGGGTCCATGGCGGCAGCGATCAATCTGATTCCTTACGCCCGTCTGCACATGAGGGTTCTACAGTGGTCATTGCAAGCCCAGTGGTCTATTCTACACCACCCTGTAGACTTCCCGATTCCTCTCAGCAGAGTTTGCAGGAACTCCCTCATGCGGTGGCTTCAATCCCGAGCCCTTCGGGAAGGACAACCCTTTGTTATGTCACCACCCCAGGCCACAGTGACCACGGACACCTCCCACCTAGGGTGGGGGGGCATTGTGCAGGCAGGACTGTCCAAGGCACGTGGACTGAGACCGTACTGCATATAAATGTCCTGGAGATGAGGGTGGTCCTTTTAGCATTGCAGGACCTTCATGCCTCTCTTTCTCTGGGGTCTATTGCTTTCCAGTCGGACAATATGTCAGTGGTCTGGTATATCAACAAACAGGGGGAACTAGATCTTACCCCCTTTGCCGAGAAGCCATGAGAGTTTGGGAATGAGCGATCTCCATCAACTGCTTTCTGTTAGCAATGCACATTCCGGGTCGCTCCAACATACTGGCGGACAAATTGAGCAGAACTATCCTATCTCCTTACGAGTGGTCTCTGAATCCTTGTGTAGCGGAACAGATCTTCCTCAAGTGGGGTCAGCCTTGCTGCGATCTCTTCGCATCGTCTTCAAATGCGAAGTGCAGCGAGTTTTTCACTCTAATTCCTCCTTTGGGGGAAGCACCCAGAGACGCTCTAGTCCATGCTTGGCTGCCCGGTTTTCTTTATGCATATCCTCCACTTCCACTTATGACAAAATTTCTGCAGAAAGCTCGCCAGTTGGCGAGCAAGATTATCCTCATAGCCCCATTCTGGCCTCGTCAAGTCTGGTTCCCCTGCCTGTGGTCTCATCTCATAGCGTGCATGCGTTTTGGGGAGACTGTCTACATAGTAGTATAAATAACTACCTCCTGTCTCCCCTGAAAACAGGCTACAATCCTATTGGGACTAACCCAGTTAACAAAAGATAAAACAAAATAAAAAAATAATAAAATAAACTACATGCACCTCTATCTTGTTAAGGCTGAATAAAAAAAAAATATGCAGAGGAAAGGACAAACTAGTTTCACACACTACCTGGGCAGCACCCACAGATGCCAATTTCATATGATTTTTATTAAATATAATTGTTTGTAGATAGCTGTGGCAACAGCATATGCAATATTGAATCCAATGCTTATTTTCAGTCTGCAAAAGTACTGAATAAATAAGTCTGACTCCATGGTACAGAGGAGTGGAGGCCTGACTCCAACCCAAGTGATCTAGGGTCAATTAATGGTCCCAGCACTGGAGGAGCCATGCAAGAAGGGAGCATGGCCCATTCACCGCTCCCAAGGCAGTGGGAGGGTTGCACACACTTGGTGACATGGGGTAGGTATGATTTCCCTGATGGAGACTGATGAAACTACCTCTTGTGCTTCAAAGGGTGATGTGGGGCTACACAAAGGGAATGCCCCTCATAGAAATGAGGGGGTGTCTTGCAGTTTAGTCCATCCCTATGCCAATGACAAGTGCTGCATGGAGGATAGGGATTCAGAGAAATGAAGAAAAAAAAAAGACACAAATCACCCCAGTGGGTCTTTGAATGATTCTTCCCAGTCGGGTATTGCCTGGTGATGGGGAACAAATAGGCTGATTATTTAGGAAGGGGATGATGCCCATACAGGCAGCGGGGACAAAGTGATACAAAAAGTACTGAATACATCTATAGCAGTTACATGTTTTATTGCTCAAAATATTACCTTATTGGAATTGTAACCAAATAATATGGTTGCATGGTTACAGCTGCTACAGAGCTGCACATTAATAATTTTATTGTATATAATAAATATCCATTAATGTGGCCAATTTAGCTGCCTAGAAACTCATATCTTTTTATCACAGCAATAACCAAGTGTAGAAAGGTGCAGGTAAACAAAATGTTCACAGGAAATTGTATAAACGTTATATGGATATATATATATATATATATATATATATATATATATATATATATATATATATATATATATATAATCTGGGATCCGTACAGATCCTCGACTGCATCTTTCACCGAATCCCAATTTGGTGAGCGTACTTGCTCGAAAGTGCTGTTCACCGAACCAGCACTTTCACAGTATGTTTGTTGTTCCGGTCGTACTATGGTGCAGTAAGGGAAAATTACCTTTTTCTTACTGTAGTGCAACCTCAGAGTGAAAATATTAAAGTGGGGGTGTGTGCAGGGGGGCTTGCTCCCCTGTATTCAAGTAGGTTTTGTGTTTTTTTTTTTAAACATACTTTAACAAAAGCGCTTTTTCGATGAAAGCGCTTTCGTTAAAGTGTGTTCGGTGGTAATAGATTTGGGCTTTTGATCTTTTTGTTCAAAGGTTCTAAATATATATATATATATATATATATATATATATATATATATATATATTAACATGTGATACAAACTATATCAATTACTAGCTTTGTTTGACTGCATGAATATACAATGGATGATTATACTGCACCTGTATAAGTTGAGCTGGCAATAGAAAATGGTGAGGGATGGTATACATTTGGATTTGCTACAAAGCTAGCAGAAAAATACAGGGCATGAAACAATGCAATCTTAAAACCTGTCTCTTGTACTGCTTTTGCTTACAGGTGGCATGACACATGGTATTTGAGCTGCTGTAAATATACACAGCATAGCTAACTGCTTGTGCTAAAAATGACACAGCACCATTACTTACAAGTACTAAACAAGGATTGCTTTATATTGTGTTGGCATTCTGCCATTTTATATTCTGTGGTTAACCTTGAGGAGATTAAGCTTTGTACCAATAAGCACCTTTTATAAAAATCATTATGACCTAAGGCCAAGAGCAGTATGTGCATCAATATAATATTTGTACTGTATACATGTGTTAGTGGGCATGCATCAAATTGGGAGGCAATTGATTCGCCAAAAGGTAATCTTTGCAAGTTCTATTAATGCAAATCCATATCACTGAAAACCTCAGCATTCATAAAGGCTGCCCTTCTCCCTACAGTTGTGTGATTATGGTAGTTAGCAAGAATAAGTCAGGGGTGTGGGTAGGATCTCTTCTCTCTCACTGAAGGTAGTTTTCAGCTACATCATCACTGAAACTGCTCACTAAGGTTTAGGTGTTGTTGGTGTCATTCTCTAGCCTGGAAGTACTGGGGGTGGGGGGTTAGTATTTTGAAGCTGGGCTGGCATCACTCACTCATGTACCAGTAGTGGGGTTTAGGATTTGGAAGCTGGGCTGGCATCAACCACTCGTGTATGAGTACTTTACACAGTAACTGTGTGGACCTGGCGCAGAGTCATGCCAGTAAGGAGAGTTTTGTTTGTGTGTGTGTGTGTGTGTGTGTGTGTGTGTTTCTTTACCCATACCACCACGTCTGAGTCAGGGAGTTGAGTCCACAGCTGTCCACACTTTACAGAATATTTGGCTCATACTTTTGGTCTGTTCCTCCTAAAATTTGTGTTTTTCTGGCAAATCAGTGAGAACTGAATTCACTAAACAATGATAGCTCTTTAACTTTCATTTAACTTTCAGTCTTCCTATCCTTCAGGAAACACATGGTAACACAAAACACTTTATTTTAGCAACATTCTAAGATTATACAAGCAATATTTAAAATGTGTCCCTGGATTTGGGCCTTTGCCCCCCCAAATAAAGTTTGGCTTTTTCCAGATTTCTTGTGCTGTGAAGTTGAGAGATTTAGTTGATCGTCAAGTGGATTTTACAAGGAGCTGAGAGCTTCAGGGGAAGAGAAGTTAATGCTACTTATGCTAAGTTGTTTGCATTGTTAGTAGCACAACAGGTAGTATACTTGCGTTTAATGAAGAAGGCTGTGGGTACTACTCCCACAGAATACAGATGGATCGCTGATAATGTACTGTGTTGTACTTTAATGGGAGTGAATGTTGCAGTCCTATGAATGTCCTCCTTTGGAGGATTTACCTAATAACTATGAACTCGTTATCAGTTTGCCATCCATTCCCCATTGCAAAATTACTAGCCTTATCATCTTTTAATGTAGCATAGGCAATTTATTCTTCAAGGGCAACCGGCACATTATTTGTAGATGAAACAATGAAATATAAAGTTGTTTTCTAGCAGCAACCTCTTCATTAGTTGCAGATCCCTTTAATGTGGAATTATTTAGATGACTTACTTCTGCAGAGATTTTGCATATTTACTGATATTGGTGGATTGTAATGACAGAAGTTTGAGTGGCCTTTTATGGTTGAAATTTTCTGAAATGGGTAGTTTTGTCATTATTGGTTCATACATTTTATTTCATTGCTTACTAGAAGACTGTTCCAAACTACAAATTTAAAACACATTCTAACAAGTGGTGCTGTAGTATACAAGGAATATAATTTAACACAATCAGGTTAATACAACCAGGAAGGTGAATCAAAGAACGTGTACATGTATGCTTGCTCACAGGATGCAGGAGATCAAACTAGGGAAAGAGACCAATCACCAATGGTGTCTGCCAGGGTTCGGTGCTGAGACTTTTTCTGTTTGACATATACATCTCAAAAGTAAAAGGAAATACCAAAGGGCTTTGGCCAACTTAGTTTGAGATGACTGCAAGCTAGGAGCAGTTATTGAATCCCCAAATGACTTAACCATCATGCCCAAACAATAACTGGTGCCAGAATCATGAATTGAAACTCCAAGAAGTACGTTATTGTATCCTTTAGGAAGTCATTTACTCCAGGGAACTGTCAAATTGAAAATACTGCCTGAGAAATTACCCAGTTGTTTAGCATTTGGGAACTTGTGTGTATAGTGACCTAACGTTTGACCAACAGGTGCCCAGAGTCATAAGAAAGTCTTTCTATTTTGCATAGCTTATAAGCAAATTGATTGTGACTAGATCTAGAGATGTTATTGTCCCCCTTTACAAAACCCTCATTAGGTCAATTATTTTGTACAATGCCTACTTTGGCATGTATCTGTCCAGACCCATGCAACAATTGGAATACCCACAGATATACCTTACTAAAATGATACAAGTCCTAAACAATAGATCTTGCATGGACCACCTCAAAGTCTTATCACTATACTCAGTATCCTACAAAGTGTTCAGAGGTGACGTGTCTGGCATACAAGGCATCCTCCGACCTAATACAGATGGACCTAATGAATATCAGATAGTCAAATGGCATCAGAAATACTCAGTCCAGGTATCTAAACTGAATGTTGTGGAGAGATGGCCATATATCACAGCGGCTACCACTGTTCCGGAACAGACTATCCATTCAAGTAAAACAAAGCTCATCCCTGTCCATATTCAAATGCTACATGGATCTAAGGATGGGTAATAGAAAATGTACTGCAGGATTGCCCCTTGTGCCACTAATGGATGCAGGCATTTCCTAAATGCTGCATCCCTTACAAGAGTCCCCTCAAATTATCTATGGTATGATCACAGTTATTCTCACTAGGGCTAATGTACAATTATCAGCCATGGGATAGGCAAGACCAATCAGGAAATGTTAATTCAAGCACCCAAAGGGAAATTGGCTGAGCTTAAAATGTCCTCCAAGTGAACCTGTGTTGTGGTAGTAAATAGTTTTAAAAAATAGCCCTTTTTAGATCACCAAGTGCCCTTGTCACTCTCTGCCCCCAGTCTTTAACAGCTTCTGGTGCCTCTGCCATTCCTATGTTAAATCTTGGTCAACATAAAGTTGTTCCAGAACATCTCTGTACTTGCCACTTTATTTGTGGAGTTTCCATTTTTTTCCTTCTCATCTGATCTGTTTCCTTACATTTTTTTTTTTTTTTTGTGCACATTAAGTTGCTGTCTGATTTTTGTCTACTTCTGGTTTGATTTCCATTTATTCCAAAGTACTTTTGCTAAAATGAGCAAAGATATCACCTTAGATTTCTCCTCATGTTTTAAAACTTTCACTATGTTTAGATCTGATTATGTTAGCACATATGCATGCAGTTCTACAATTGCACAGCTATACATGTAGTCTGTTTTGAGGAAGCCCATACATCCTTCAGAGTGAAGAATATATAATCTTGGTATCGCTGATTTTTATATATTATTTGGTAAGCATGACCATTTTTCTTATTTTCATGTTCAATTGATACAATACTTTTGGGGGTAAATCAACCACCGCAAAGCTGTATGTTAGAACAGGAAGCGCAAATTGATATATAGCTTGAACTTTTTTCCTATATGACGAGGCAGTTTTCAATATTAGTTTTAGTCATCTGAAATATACCTGACCGAGCTTTATTCTCATTTGTTCATGTTTTATTTGTTGACCGTTCATCTATTCCAGACTATTTATACACTCCCTCTTGCTCTAGTTCCTTTATATCACATTCCTGCCACTTATTGATTTATTTTTGGCTGCAGCTTTCCTTTTTCAAATGTTGCTTTTGCACATTTATCCAGACCAAATATCCTTATATCCTCTGAAAAAGTTGCAGCCATTTATAGTTAGCTTTCAACTCCTTATCTGATGAACTATACAATTTTATGTCTTCAACAAAAAGTAGATGAGAAATCTTTAAACAATTTTGGTTTCTAAGCTTCAAACTGTAACCATACCCTAATCTGTTAAGTAACCAACTAAAATGGGTTAAGGGCAAGACAAAATACTAGTGGTGACAAAGAATCATCTTTGAATATCCCATTTGGATTACTATCCTTGGGATAATAATTTGCCCTCTGTCTTGCTCAACTGCAAAGTGGTTTGCCACTGTTTCATGGTCATTGTAATATAACTGATCAGTGTAAGGTGTAGTTCATACATTTGTAAGCATTCATTTATCCATGAATGTGTGATGCTGTCAAATGCTTTTTTTGTAATTTGTCCATGCCATACTTAAATTCTTCCCCTTTTTACAACTCTCTGTTACGGCTTTATTTAGCAACAAATGATCCTTTGTTCTATATGACTTTCTTTTGTTACCTTTTTGTTCTATTAGCATAACTGATTTTTTTTCTAAATATCTATAAACTCGGTCTGCATCAGTTTATAGTTCTAAGGATGGCTTGCAGGTTCACTCTTCATCATCATCTTCTTTCGGCTGTTCCCGTTAGGGGTCGCCACAGCAGATCACCTGTTTCCATTTCTTCCTGTCCTCTGCATCTTGCTCTGTCACACCAACCACCTGCATGTCCTCTCTCACCACATCCATAAACCTTATCTTAGGCCTTCCTCTTTTCATGTTACCTGGTAGCTTCATCTTTAGCATCTTTTTCCCAATAAACTCAGCATCCCGCCTCAGCACATGTCGAAACCAAAGTAATCTTGCCTCTCTGGCTTTGTCTCCAAACCTTCCAACCTGGGCTGACCCTCTAATATACTTATTCCTAATCCTGTCCACCCTCATCACACCCAGTGCAAATCTTAACATCTTTAACTCTGCCACATCCAGCTCAAACTCCTGCCTTTTTGTCAATGCCACTGCCTCCAACCCATATAACATAGCTGGTCTCACTACCCTCTTGTAGACCTTCCCTTTCACTCTTACAGGTACTCGTCTGTCACAAATGACTCCTGACACTTTTCTCCACCCACTCCATCCTGCCTGTACTCTCTTCTTCACCTCTCTTCTACAGTCACCGTTACTCTGAACTATTGACCCCAAGTATTTAAACTCATCCACCTTTGCCACCTCTACCCCTTGAATCCTCATCATTCCTCTATTCACTGTCTCATATATTCACCCTCACACACATATATTCTGTCTTAGTCCTGCTGACCTTCATTCCTCTTCTCTGTAGAGCATATCTCCATCTCTCCAGGGTCTCCTCCACCTGTTCCCTACTCTCACTACAGATCACAATGTCATCTGCAAACATCATAGTCCATGGGGACTCCTGTCTGATCTCGTCTGTCAACCTGTCCATCACAATTGCAAATAAGAAAGGGCTCAGAGCTGATCCTTGATGTAACCCCACCTCTACCTTAAACGTATCCGTCACTCCCACTGCAGACCTCAACGCTGTCACACTACCCTCGTACATATCCTGTACCACTCTTACATACTTCTCTGACACTCCTAACTTCCTCATACAATACCACAACTCCTCTCTAGGCACCCTGTCATATGCTTTCTCTAAGTCTACAAAAATACAATGCAACTCCTTCTGACATTCTCTGTACTTCTCCATCAACACTCTCAGAGTAAACATCGCATCTGTAGTGCTCTTTCCCGGCATGAAACCATACTGCTGTTCACTAATCATCACGTCCCTTCTTAACCTAGCTTCCACTACACTTTCCCATAACTTCATGCTGTGACTGATCAATTTAATCCCTCTGTAATTACTACACTCTTAAGGAAGAATATTATTGTTAACCAGGTTGGTGTCTGTTCAGGATGCAAATGTAAGTAATTCTTGCTCAGGGCTCAATCTTTGTGTAAAGATGTTAATACGTTTAACCAGAATCCCTTAATAACTTAGGTATTTATTCTTAATGTTTATATGCATTATATTTGTCATTAGTTTTATGAGCCCTAAGCTAAGGCTTCTATGGAATTTGTTCTAGAGAAAGACTTTTTTTCAGATGCACTATTAATTTATAATGATAATCCATTGTCTTACTTAGCCCTCCTTCCCATGCTGTAGATTTCTCATTCTTTATTTAATTTGTTTTACTTTTCTAATTCTCTTGAAACTATAAATTTCTTTGTTTTATATTTATGCAACATTCATTTTCTGTTAATTATATGTTTTAGCTCACACTTCCATTATGTTTTATATTTAAATAAATCATATCTGTAAAGTAATTCACCTGTAAAACAGCAATAAAATCCTGTTATGTTACATTCCCTTCACCCACACTGCTCATAAGTATATACTAGGCTAATGACCACCAGGGCCTTTATAAGCCTAGCCATGCAACCCAACCCAATTGTGTCCCTTTGTGTCATGGGTATTTATTAGGAGGGGCTATGTTAGTTAGCATGTTTCTAAAGATTATATATGTGTGTGTTGGGGGTGTGCTAGTTTGGGCATTACTGTTTGCCTCTATCTGTCAGAGACATGGGGGCCAGACCGGAGGTGAATTTCCATTTTTCTATCCATTGGTCTAGGTTGTGTTTAAATAGGATTAGGGATGGCCTTTGCTCAAAATGGATGGGGAGTGCTGGGAGCCAAACCCAGGCCACCTGAGTGAAAACCAGGAATCATAACTGTTAGGTAGCAAATCTTTTACAGGTATGTTAACTGCTATGTAGAGGCAGCCATGCCCACCACAATAAGCACAAAGCTAACTCAAAAAATAAGCCAACCTTGTGGAATCACAATATCAATAGTGCAACAGGAGGAAGGAAATAATTGCAAAATTAGGAGGTGTAGCATCTAGCAAGACAAAAGTGCTCTCATCAAACTAAACAAACAACTCAGAGTACCAATAATGTCTACCAAAGACAAATATGAGGTAAAGCTGGCTTCCTAGGCCAAGGACACCCACAAGCATTCTTTAGTTTTGTTTCCAAACTCAAAGGCAATACACAATTGTGTGCAGAACAAACCTACTGGCAGACAAATTGAGCTCTAACTTTACCCCTCTCTTCCCTCAGCCTCCCCTCAAGAAATAGCATTAAATATAACTTCCCCAGCTATTAGTAAGGAACAGATCCTCAGTGCTGTTTGTAAGGCCAAGAACACTGAATCGATGGGCTCCGACCACATCCCAGGCTGCTTTCTAAATAGAGTGAAACTTGACATATCAGGCCCCATGGAATTGCTATTCAACTGTAGCCTTCAAACAGGCTTAGTACCTTATGAATGGAGAATGGCAACCATCATCCCTCTGCACAAACGTGAGTCATTTACTGACCATGGAAACTACAGACCCATACAACTCCCTAGTCTCATATGCAAAGCTATATAAAGAACTATCATGAAAATAATCAGTAATGACATTGAAAACCACCAGACACTGAACCCAACCCAGTTCGGTTTTGTCAAGGGCAAGTCATGCCTATTCATCCTGGTGGACTTCTTTGACAAGGTCACCAAAGCAATGGATGAGAGCAAAACAGTTCACACTTCCTACCTTGATCTGACCAAGGGATATGATGCAATACCCCACCTGGGCATTGTTGACAAACTCAAGTGGTTAGGTATAAACACTTATGTTTCCTGGGGGATAGCAAGCTGGCTCACAGATGGGACATAGGAGGTTAGAACTGGGGAGTCCACCTCTACAAAGGCCAATCACCAGCAGAGTCCTTCAGAGATTGTTCCTGGGAATTCTTCTTTTTGACATCTACGTCTCTGAAGTCAAGACCAATGTCAAGGCCCTCTGGCTGACAAAATTTGCAGATGATTGCAAATTAGGAGCTACTCTGACACAAATGTTCTCCAAGAAGGGCTGACACAGTCAAATAAATTGTGTCAGAGCCATGCAGAAAAACTAAATGCCAAGAAATGCAGAATAGTATCCTTCAGGAAGTTGTTCACTCCTGTTAACTACCATATTGATAACACACCCCAAAGAACAGACTCAATAGTCAGGGACTTGAGGACACATGTAGACAGTATTCTAGCTTTTAACCATCACATTTACCATACTGAAGAAATCATTCTGTGTTGTACAACTTATAAGCAAAGGTATGGCATGTAGGTCCAAGGAGGTAAATAGTTCCACTGTATCTGGTGCTCATTAGACCTGTCACTGAGTATGAATCCCCCTTTGGTATGTACCTAACTAGGCTGGAACGTCTACACAGGTTCCTCATTAAAATAATACAGGACATAAATAACATATCCTGCGCAGACCCCTCAAAACCATAGTCCTGTATTCTGTCTTCTACAGGCTGTTGAGGGGATATCTATGCCTGGGATATAAGGCATCTTCTTACCCAACTCTGATGGACCTCCTTCATATATGCTAAACAACCTGCACCAGAATTACACTTTCTAAAGACTTAAATCTTGCCTGTTGGCCCCACCATTCATTTTACTATTGCATGACCAGTGATTTCAGCAGCAGAGAATTGTGAAATAATGTGCAGCAAAATATAATCAATAAGAGCATTTCCATTACCAGATTTAAACATATAATTAAGATTAGCTGCCTGTTTTGCTCCATACAGCAGTTTCTCTATTACAATTTCACCTGCTGCTAAACCTACTTTTCCATAACCATTCTTGACATCTTTATTAATATCTTCCCAAAGAACAAACTCTGAAATAACTACAGTGGTTTTGGAATATTTCATGACTTTTCTAGTATAAATTACTACTTCTGCTAATGACCAGCAGGTGGCACTAAAAGACCAGTATTTACATTTTTGTCTCCTTACACATTTTTATAGATGCTAATACTTGGGTATCTTGTAATATTGCATCTGTTTTTTATGTGACCAGCAAAACCTAATAGATTTGGTACCCGGCATCCTCTGAATATGCCATCTTTACATTCTAGTAAGAGCTCAACTGTGTGACTTAATTTGCTGATTTTGATAGCCCCCCCAGGAAATCTCTGCTTGTTTTTCAGTGCACTCATGTCATGCCCATATATCTTTTAAACACATCAACTTTCATTTTCTGGTACAGATATACTGAATTCTGAGTTAATTTTTCCTCACTGCGCTTGTGATCCTCCTTACATGTCACATGTGCATATAGGTGATTATTTTTTCTTGACTGTGTTGGTCCCACTAAGTCTATAGCCTATTTCCAGGGGAGACTTGAGGTAGTATTTATACTGACCAGTAGAAACTTAGTCAGGCCAAACTCCAAAAAGCAAAGAAATAAAATTAGGAAAGAAGTGGCATGCTGAAGCAAAATTATCTGGACTGTAGGGTAAATGAAATGCACTGTATCCTGCAAAAGTTCAATCCTTTAATTCAAAAATACTTGAATACATGAATGCTTTCATCTTAAAATTAAAAACTTCATCAGATAAAATACACAAAACAACTTCCTCATTTAAAGTACTGCCTTGACCAGTAGAGTTCAAGAGACCCCATCATGTGACTACCATGACTCCTTACAAGAGAAAACACCTTGATAGTAACCTTTCATTCAGAAAAGACTTAAACACACATTTAAATTATACTAAAAGATGAGCTAAATTTTAAAGCTAAAATTAATATAAAAAATAAATACATAAGTAAAAACTGTAAGGTAATATTTTATGTTTTATACTGTGTGTTGTTTATAAAATTCAACATTAAATGTTAAGATGAAAACATTATCTTTGCAGTGTTTTTAACTTAAGCAAGCACACAATAGATAACTGCTCATTTAAACGTGGCCACAAATCTGCCTTCAGGAACAGTTGCCAATATAGCTCATGCTTTTCAAGGGTGAGTGTCCATGAGCCCTAACCCCCATCATTTAATAGTACTTGTTCCAAAATCACACAATTAAACTGATGTACAGGATGCTGGTGTACATGTTTAAATAATGCATTCATGTTCTTCTGTTTTTTTAATATGGTATAAATGCTCCTAGAACCTGTCTCTGAATCTTCTCTCAGTCTTGCCAATGTAAAAAACAGGACATACCAAGCAAAGTATGCAGTACACCATGCATTGTGTATTGCAATCATAGTGCCCCTTAATTGCAGTGGTGCACTTCTTGTCTATCAACATATGATGGCATTGGGAGCTGTGACCACACTTACTCATAACAACATTTTTGTCACTTGACTTCACATTGGGTATATTTATCCCTGTTTCCAGCAATGCCTTGAGGTTCTTCCCCCTCTTATAGACAATTTGTGGATAGATATCCACATTCTCTCTCACTGCCTGGTCAGTATTCAAGACTGGTCAATTTTTCACCAGAATGTCTTTAATCGCATAGCCATCCATCGAAAAAATGATGATAAAAGCACTTTTAAAATGTGCATGATAGTGGGGTTGAGTAATGGGTTGGGTGTCAGGAATATTGTTGTTAGCCAGGCCATTGGATAAATTCTCCTACACCTTTTCACAAAGTGAAAAGGTAAAAAAGTAAGGCTGAATATGATGTGAAAGCAAAGAAACAAATGGATGAGATAGTTAAAGTAATTTTTCATGTATATGGTTGATGTGGAAAGCTGGGCATAAAGAATTGTTGGATTGTTGGACAGTAATAAATGGGAAATGAAAGATGTATTCAAAAATGTAAGGTTTTGGTTGTAGATAAAAGGATGGGGGATTGAAGGCATATAAATGTGTTTAGTTGTATATTTATTATTTTAAATATTATTTATATATTTATAATACAGAATTGTGAACGAGTGTTTGTAAATAAAGCACCCCTACTCTTTTTGGCAAGTACTGTGGTGTGTTTTACATGCACCTGAGCTACTACCAACTCAAATAGCTGGACCTTGGTTTAATGTCTCATCCAAAGGGCAGCAAATTCAGAGATGCAGCACTACTCCTCTTATTTTGTACTGCAGTGTCAGTATCCAATCACCTGGTGTGAGAACAGAACCCAGAGTCTTCTGATCTTTTAGTATCAAAATGAATGGGCTTCCTGAGACACTGACCCTGACCTAGGCCTGGATCTAGAACTGATTTGAATCTGGATGATCTAGTACTATAACAATGTTATCTTTACTGAGATTTTGATGGGTCACAGAAATGAGCAAAACTTCATACCTCATCAATGCTGTTGCAACCACAACAGATATTGTGCCTCAAAGAACAATGGAAACATGCATGGTGCATCAAAAATAACTATAAGTATGTGTATAAAGAAACAGTACTTCAGCCAAAGATACTGTAAGAATGCTATATCCAATGGACAACAATAACGGTTATCTGGAAGCTGGTGTTGCACTCAACTGAAACTCTGAGTTCATACATTGCTATTGCCACCAGGTCATTCGCTGAAATGAGACTGTGTGCTCAGTGGGCTTTCCCAGTTAACAGACATACACTTTTCTGTTTAGAAGGAACAGGTACACACTGCTTTTACAAAACAATTGAAAAAACTCCATGATCCACCTCAAATGCTACAAAAGTGAGAACAGAGAGAGCAAAATAAAAAGACTGTTGAGGAGACGGCAAGATAAAAAGACTGTACTTTAGAAGCTGCTGCCTTGTGCTGGAGGAATGCCCACCAGGAACACATAGTTCTCAGACTGTGAACTCTGCCACAGAGACCCAGAGTCCTCAAACTTGTCAGCCTTGTTCCAGCAAGAAACTGATACCACATGCCATAAGTTGTTAACACACAAATCTACTCCTGTCCAGAGAACAGGATGTAGCAGAAAGATTAATCCACTCAGGAGGTACATAAAAGAAGTACTGTGAGGTATCTGACAACTTGAATTCTAGCCTAAAAGTATTATTGCTTTATTACGTGTTTATCAAATACTACTAGCGAAAGTATGTCCTCAAACATGTTCACAAAAGAGTAGTTTTAATACATATTTTTTTCTTTGGATTGCAAATAGTTTTTCTTTGCTTTGAAAAGAGAGATGCAGTATAGCTCATTACTTCCTATATAAGTGTATAGTCATCAGGAAAGCAGAGTGTCTGTGTATTCTGTAAGAGTATACTCATCTTTGCAGGAGAATTCCCTGTACTCCTGAAACGATTACACTTGACACTGTTTTCAGAATCTAGTTTCTGAACTCCTGGTAAAAGTACACACATAACAGAATGGTAGCAATGTGACATCTGTAGCTGACATGATTTGCTAAGCATGACATGTGCAGAGCTGGGTCTATATCATTTAATCAAAATAGGTATTTGTTGAATACATATTACTCAAGCACTAATCAGCAAAATATATTTCAGCGAACCCCAAACTTTTTCCCAGGGTTAGGAGCTGTTTGACCTACAGGTGAACAAATGGTGTCATTGTTATTTTTTAAGCAGGAAACATCTTTATTAAATTATCGTGTATGACATAGGCCATGTTACATTTATATAAATGAAAAACTGTAGTGAGACAATCTCGGTTGCAAACATCATACATTACAAACCATGCCAACACAACTGCAGTTGCAAACATTATACATAACTTTTAACATATCCAGTCATTGTTAGTCAACCATTGCATAGCTCATTCAAATCCTGCCTTTTTTAAACGTTGTTCCTCCTCTGCATGTATTGATCCCACATTTCCCATTTTTCCCTTGTAATTTTCTCCCTTTTCTAAAGATCCCAGTTCCAGTTGTTTTTATCTTGGTTACTATCTTCACTACTTCTCGTAAAGTTGGTTTAGACTATGATTTCCATTTTTTAGTAATTGCTTTTTGGCAGCCATCATAATTAGACTCAGCAAGGCCTTACTATGTCTAGGCAATTCCGATTCTGTATCATAGCTCAAAAAATAATTTCCCTAGTTACTCCAATTTGATTAGCCAGCATCTCTGACAGAGCAGTCTACATGGAATCTTTAAAGTCGGCCAACTCATTACACTCTTATAAAATATGTTCCCAGTTACCTTTTTCTTCCCCATCACACCTCCAACATTAGCTTTCTACTTGAGGAAAAATTCTTTGAAGTCTGCTTGGGGTATACAAATGCCTATGTAAACACTTACAGACAAAGATCCTAACTCTTCTAGATTATGTTGCATATTTGGGAGATATGCATTTATCCCCTCATTGTTTCTTTGTGAATTGCTTACCTAATCTCTCTTCCCAATCCTTCCTAACCTCCTCTGATTGAATGTTATAGTTATCATGCAATATTTTATATGCTGTATGTGACAGTATGAGGTATTGCCAGCTATGCCAGGAGAAGTAGGGCAGTGGATGTGTAACATATGCCAGATAGCTAGCTGGAATTTTGTAAAAAAATTATGTCATTCATATAAACTGATTTGTACAGATGCTTGTGTTGAAAAATGTATTTGTAAAGCTGCTTCTGTTAAAAATGTACCAAAAGTGTATCCTGCTGCACAAAAAAAGAAATACACATGCATTATTGTAACTGTTTCAATGTATATGTTTTAACAGAGGGTACTGGAAGAGAAGTGGTTAATCTCAAACTTTGAAAACTGATTGAAATTAATTTACCTGGCTTAGGGCATAAAGATTGTATCTTATGGTTCTCAATGCAGCCAGAGACAGAAAGTCTGTACTAGGAAGTTTCCTGCATTGTGTCTGGGGTGAACTAATTGCTACTCTGGAAGGGTGGAGTTTTGAAATTGTTTTATAACTTCCAGGAGCTGCTACAGATTTTAACAAGGATCTCCATGTGTGTATTAATGACACATATGTGCTAAATCCTGAGAGCTTCTAGCCAAGGGGCAGGGGCATGAGAACCAGGAGTCTGATGACCAGATATATGTGATGTCATTCTGTAATCCATCACTAAAATAATGTTTAATATTCAGTGAGACTGAAGTCTCAGAGCAGTCTGTTTTAAATACCTGAAATAAAGAAGGATCTCTTGCCCACTATATCTTACCTTGGTCTAGTAAGTAACCAGGGTATAATAATTATTTATATCAGTCAGGAAAATACAGTGAGATTAGTTAAGTACTGCTGTTTTGTATCTGTGTGAATCTATTAGTCTATGTTATTTTAATATTTCCTGTGCTGAAACTCTCATGTTTACTGTAAATAGATATTTAGTATATTCATGTTCTTTCATTATTTATTATTAAATGTATTTGAACTTTTCATTGTGGATGGTCTTTTACAGAGTATTTTAACTGTTGAGAGTATTATATGTATTTGTTGACACACTGTGGCCACTCCTGAAAGCTTTATTGCATTGGCTAAACACGATCATTTGTATTAATATTAATTTCACTCAGTATAATTTGGTACCCTTGTAAGAGCCTTAGAGTAACTGGCTTTGGAAGTGTCTGGTGGCAGTAACTATCTTATAGTCTGGACAGAAGCGGGCATAGCTAGTAAATCTGTGCCAGCCCTTCTCAGGTGTGTGTGTGTGTGTGTGTGTGTGTGTGTGTGTGTGTGTGTGTGTGTGAAAATCAAATTTCAAAGCGTGTCTGTGTCAGATACTTGGAGCAGGCACATGAAGCACTGGCTTCATAGAGAGAGTGGTGGAAGACTTGGCTTGAACACTCAGCTGAGGACTCAACTCTTTAGCTGTGCCTTATTGGGTCCTTGAGAGAGAGAAATCCAGACCCCAGACTGAGTTCCCTGTGTGCTTTTAAGAGAAATTGCACTTGATGCAGAGAGCTGCATCTGGAAATACTGCATGTATCCATTTTTGTTCCAAGTCGACTTCCCTCTCCAGTGTCAGTGGTGAGGATTCAGGCTCCTTGATTACTGGCCCATAGAGGGGACATCACACTCTACTAATTATTCCTTTCTTAACAGCAACTTCTGTTCTAGATTCTACAAAAAACTCTATCAGGGCTAGTCTTTTGTTTAGGACCTCCCTATTTCTTTCTTTCTCTTTGTTTATACTATGATATCAATCCTTGATATATAGACATAGACATAGATTCATACTAGGCTAGCTGCCCTTGTGGGTCATTTTAAACCTAGTCACTCACTCCATGTGAGAATCAAACCCTGCACCTTGTGTTTGTAAGGTAAACACCCTATCCATATGCCAACCTCCCATCGGAGGATATGGAAGGTAATCTCTAGCCTGCAGTCCAAATAAGTTCTTGGCGTCTTCTCATTCTATTACCTTTCCCTCTCTAGTTATTTGCTCACAATACCTTGATTCCTTTGCCAGTTTTCTCCAATATATTCCTGCCCCCTTTTGCCTATTGTCTGTATCCCTAATTGCAGTCACCCCTATTGGTAGAAGCTGCTTTCTCCATTCTGTTGTTTGCTTAGTTCTTAGGAGACCTTCTGCTACTTTATGAATGTAGTGTAATATTCTGTATGATTATTGTTGTTCTCTTTAAAGGTCTGCATCCAAAATCTCAGTCTCTCCCTGTTACTTGAGCTTTCCCCCTGTTTAATCATCATGCACTAATCAGTGAAATTCATTTCAGCGAACCCCAAACTTTTTCCCATGGTTAGGAGCGGTTTGACTTACAGGTGAACAAATGGTGCCATCCTTTTTTTTTAGGCAGGAAACATCTTCATTAAATTATCATGTATGACATAGGCCACGTTACATTTATATAAATGAAAACAAACCGTAGTGAGACAATCTCGGTTGCAAACATCATACATTACAAACCATGCCAACACAACTGCAGCTGCAGGCATTATACATAACTTTTAACAAATCCAGTCATTGTTAGTCAACCATTGCATAGCTCATTCAAATCCTGCCTTTTTTAAAACCTTGTTCCTCCTCTGCATGTATTGATCCCACATTTCCCATTTTTCCTATGTAATTTTCTCCCTTTTCTAAAGATCCCAGTTCTAGTTGTTTTATCTCGGTTACTATCTTTGCTACTTCTCGTAAAGTTGGTTTAGATTTTGATTTCCATTTTCTAGTAATTGCTTTTTGGCAGCCATCATAATTAGACTCAGCAAGGCCTTACTATGTCTAGACAATTCCGATTCTGTATCATAGCTCAAAAAATCATTTCCTTAGTTACTCCAGTTTGATCAGCCAGCATCTCCAACAGAGCATCTTTAAAGCCTGCCAATTCATTACATTCTTATAAAATATGTTCTCATTTACCTTTTTCTTCCCCATCACACCGCCAACATTTGCTGTCTACTTGAGGAAAAATTCTTTGAAGCCTGCTTGGGGTATAAAAATACCTATGTAAACACTTACAGGCAAAGATCCTAAATCTTCTAGATTATGTTGCATATTTGGGAGATATACATATATCTCCTCATTGTTACTTTGTAAATTGCTTACCTAATCTCTCTTCCCAATCCTTCCTAAACTCCTCTGATTTGATTGTTGTAGTTATCATGCAGTATTTTATATGCTGTATATGACAGTATGAGGTATTGCCAGCTATGCCAGGAGAAGTAGGGCAGTGGATGTGTAACATATGCCAGACAGCTAGCTGGAATTTTGTAAAGAATTATGTCATTCATATAAACTGATTTGTACAGATGCTTGTGTTTTAAAATGTATTTGTAAAGCGGCTTCTGTTAAAATGTACCAAAAGTGTATCCTGCTGCACAGAAAAAGAAATACACATGCATTATTGTAACTGTTTCAATGTATATGTCTTATTTATTTTTATTTATTTTACATTTGTTTACCGGGAAAGCAGAGGCCTGGGGAGAAAAGCTCCACATTACAATACATTACATGAGAGTAAAAAGAAGTAGAACATACATACATATGGCATATATACACATCAGGACAACATGCTGGTGATTAACAAACATACATATAGCATATATACACACAACAAGGCATCATGCTAGTGATTAACATTTCTTACAGTAGACAATCAGAGGTACATTTTTTTATATTGCAGTTATTGCAGTTATAAGTTTTGTAAGGTAAATGTATATGGGTTTGGAAGCTTTCAGGGGAGAAACTGTTTATACAAAGCTGTACCCTGACAAATTCTCTTGGTATGGATTAGCCCAGTGAGTGGCATGAGCATAGTCAGTTACTTAGATAGTGGGTTTTCAGGAGTTTTTTGAATTGACTAAAGGAGATGGTAGAAGTTATTTGGCTTAGTAGTGTGTTACAGGTTTTGGCAATGGTGTTGGCAAAGAGGGACTCACCAGCTTCGTTTTTATGTTTGATGACAGTTATAAGCTTCTGGTTACTAGATCTTAAGGGTCTAGTGGGAATGTGGGGCTGAATTAGGTGTTGAAGTGCTGGAGTTATCGCAGGAAGGTAGTAGAGTTTGTGTGCTATAGAGAGTTGATTGACTAGAAGTATATGAGGCAACTCAAGCCATTTGAGTTCCTTAAGGGATAGACAGTGGTGGGACCTATATGAGGCTTCAGTAGCAAACTTGGCAATCTTGTTGTAGCAAGATTCCATTTTATTTAGATCAGTTTGGCGGAGATTGGTCAAGATGGGAGAGGCATAGAGGAGGGAGGATAGAAGATGAGCCCTTGCGATGGTTAGGTGCGTTTTGTCATAAACTCTTTGTTCCTGTAGAGGAGACCAAGTTTTTTATTAACTTTTAACAGAGGGTAGTGTAAGAGAAGTAGTTAATCGAGAGAGAGAGAGGGGGGGGGGAGACCAAGTTTTTTATTAACTTTTAACAGAGGGTAGTGTAAGAGAAGTGGTTAATCGCGAGAGAGAGAGAGAGAGAGATGTGAAAACAGAATGATAGCATATATCAAAACATTCATGTACACCAAACTAACAGTATATAAACTTCTATAGAAAGTCAAATAGCAAAACCACTTGTGGAATTTTTCTTATCAAGTAGTATTTTATTATTATCAGAATATGAAAATCCTTAGTGTTTTGGAGAATTTGAAGTCACTGTAGAAGAAGTAATAGTATCTGTCATCTGACTAAAACAGTTTAGTCAGAAGCAGTAATGGGCATTGCCATTTCTTTAAGTGAGCTTTTAGCATTTTTTGAACTGAGATAAGGCTGTGGTGGATGTTATGTTAGGAGGTAGTGCTTTCCAAATTTTAGCTATATAGTTTGAGAAGAGGGATTCTCCCGCAAGATTGTTGGCTGTGGTTATCTTCATTAAGGATTTATTACCATACCACTCAACCTGGAAGCATCAAAAATCTGGACAAGGCCCATGAAAAATAGGTACAAATCTGTATGCTGATTAACATCTAATTTGCATACATAATTACGTAACCCCACCCACTCCCATGGAATTGTGCAATACCAACTTTCGAACACAAACTGAAGAACAGACAACCAAAATATGGCACCAGCGTCCTCCTGCAGCCATTCCAATGTCCCATTACCTGGCTATTTTACCCCATTTACCATAAACACTAATGTGTGCATGCTGCTTTACTTCTACAATGCTTATCTGGATTTTATTTTTACATTTTGCAGCACATCAATGCACAAACACTAACAGACATCTGATAAAGCAATACTGTCTCACAATGAAAATAGACTTGGCATTAAAACTTCTCTGCCCTTGAAAGTCACATTCATTGAAACAGCATTGAAACCTGCACCACATCCAAAGAAAATGCATCTGGCCAGTGGTGGATAAAGATTACCTTTGAGCTGTTTTCAAATCATTGGCCCCTTGCACACAGAACAAGAAACATACATGTGTTCTTTTCTTTGATACACCTTCCTGATAATTGCCTACTGCAGGTAGATCAATTACTGTAATGGTGAGAAAACACATTTCAGAGGCAGCTATTGCTGCATTGAGAAGGACCTCATAATCAGCTCATCACTAAGTCTCTGAACTGCACGTCACGCTAACACTAGCACTGTTAGATCTGTCAAGACTCTCAGCATTAGTATTCTACCTAATGGCCCATGCATCATATGGCAAAGGCATCCCCACATACTCACATTCTGACATACACACACACACACTCATGCACACACCTTTCCTTGCCTAGTCCGTTCGCCACAGTTTAAAACGTCCAAAACCCTTCTATTCTCAGCAGCAACGTAAACCAGCTTACAGCTCGTTTGCAAGCATTCTCGGCAACAACACAAACCAGCCAGCAAGCATTCTCAGCAAAGCAGTTTAACCCCAGCAACAAGCAAATTAAAATGTAAACCAGTCCATAATTCCTGCTCGCAAAGCAGTTTACCCCAGCAACAAGCAATTTAAAAATGTAAACCCGACTGTAATTCCCGCTCGCAGTCAGCCAGCCGGCCGGAAATAATGACATGAGCTCAATTCCGACTGGCTGGTAGTGCTGATGGAGCTGATGTCATCGTGCACGTGATGATGTCAGCTCCAACAGCATGGAAAATTCAAAAATAAAGCAAAAAAATCGGAAATGAAGGGGTGCCACTCGGGAATCGTGGCACCCCTTCATTTGGACCCCAAAACTCTGTAAAAACTGAGTAATTCGGTATGGTTGGGAGGTATGTTAATTATTAGAGCATACAGTTCTGGCACTGGAGTGTGACTGTAGTAGATTTTGCAGGAGAGGTATTTTGTCTGGTAGATAGAAGATTTTCTGGGCCATAGTTAGTTGGTTATATAGTAGGAGATGAGGAAATTCTAACCAGTTGAGTTGCTTGAGAGCTGTACAGTAGTGTGACCTAAAGGATGAGTTTGTGGCAAACCTGGCGATTTTGTTATAACAGGAGTGAAGTTTTGCTAACTCACATTGTCTTAGGATATTGACTATGGGCAATGCATAGACCAGAGTTGAGATCAGATGGGTTTGGGCAATAGAAGTCAAAGTCAAAGTAAACTTTATTGTCATTTAGAACTACACACGTGTAGCCTAAACAAAATTTCGTGCAGCAGCTCAATTCTTGAGATTACAAAGGAAAGTGAAACAACACATACAAGTAAAGGAATAAACATAAATAACATATACAATACTACTCTCAATGCATGCAAGAAAGAGCAGACATTTACCAACACTCATATACAAAAAGAATACCCTCCCCTGAGTTAAATTAACTACCCTATTTAAAGTAATACAAAACACACTACAGACTGAAGTGCCTAAGTTATTTGTCTAATATTGCACCTGAGTGAGTTAAATAATACTGACTATGGATATAATAAATAAATATTGTACTTACTTGGAATATATGTACGTATATATTACACAAATAAATGAAAACTGACTTATGTGTCCAGACCCCTGGAACTAGTGACCAAGTTTAGAAGTCTAATCACTGTAGGGTAGAAACTGTTACTGAATCTTGTAGTCCTGCAGTGGATGCTGTGATATCTTCTGCCTGATGTCAGATGCTTAAACAGTCCATGCTCAGAATGTGTGTTGTCCTGTATTTTGGTGGCCTTTCAGATGCTACTTGCAGAATAAAGATGTTGTATCGATGGAAGACTGGAACCTGTTACCTTTTCTGCAACCCTCACCACTCTTTGTAGCACCTTCCTTTCTGTAACTGTGCAGCTTCCAAACCACACTGTGAAGTTGCAGGTGAGGATCCTCTCTATTGCACCTCTATAGAAGGAGGAGAGAATAAGAGGAGGAAGCTTAGCTTTCTTCAGCCTTTTAAAAAGTGGAGGCATTGGTGCGCTTTCTTGACCAGTTGGCTGGTGCTTCCTGAACACAAGAGATCCTCTGATATGTGCACACCTAGGAATTTTGTACTCCTAACTTGCTCCACACTCTCACCATTGATCCTGAGCTCTGGGTGGTTTGTTCTCCTTTTCCTGAAGTTGATGATAATCTCTTTGGTCTTGCTTGCATTCAGGTCAAGGTTGGTCTCCTCGCACCAACTGATCAAAGATGCTACCTCTTTCCTGTATGCCCTTTCATACTCCTTTGTGATAAGTCCCACAACTAAAGTATCATCAGCAAACTTGGTGATATGGTTGGACTTGTGCTTAGTATAGCAGTCATGGGTCAGGATGATGAATAACAATGGGTTGAGAACACATTCCTGTGGAACCCCTGTGTTAATTGTGATGCAATTTGATGTGTTCTTACCTGAACACAACCTCTGTGGTCTCTCAATCAGGAAGTCCAGGATCCAGTTACAGAGATGTTTACTGATTCCTAAATGTACCAGTTTTTCTATCAGCTGCATTGGTACCTCCATATTAAATGCAGAGCTGAAGTCTATGAACAGTATCTTCACATGGTTCACTTTGCCCAATAAATGCTCAAGGGAGATGTGTATTGCTGATATGGCATCAGCTGTGGATCAGTTCGCTCTGTACGCAAACTGCCGAGGGTCAAAATCAGGAGGTAGGCATGATGAAAGATGCTTTTTGTAGCTCAAAACATTTCATAATGGTGGGTGTCAGAGCAACTGGTCTGTAGTTGTTAGGGTTGGAGGGAGTGGTTTTCTTAGATATTGGGATAATGTTAGTGTCCTTGTAGCATGAGGGTACTTTTGCTATGGCAAGTTTGGTGCTAAATATTTCCTTGAGCACTGTGGCTAGTTGATCAGCACAGCCTTTTAACACCTTGCCCAGTATGTTGTCTGGGCCAGCAGCCTTTCTGGGGTTCACTCTCCTTAGCTCTCTTCTTACCTCCTCTGTGCTGAGGCTGAGTATTGCATCCTTCTCATCAGTGGGTAGCTTTGGTGCTAACCTGTTGTTTCTAATCTACCAAATAATATGTTCAAACTGTCCAGGAATTTGACACTGTCCTGACACTGTGCTGACCCGATTTTGTAGTCAGTGATCTCTTGTATGGCCTTGACATATGCATCCTACATGTCTTCCAAGTGGCTGTATACCTTTCTGAGATACTCATCTTACCCTCCTTTATACCCCTTCTCAGATTACCTCTTGTTACACTTAGAGTTGCTTTGTCCTTAGCCCTCTAAGCTGCATTTCTCTCCTTCAGAAGCTCATATAACTTAGTGGTGAGCCAAAGCTTTTGGTTAGCTCTAATAGTGATACTCTTGGTATTTGTTACCCCATCAGCACAGTTTGAAATGTATGCCATAGTGTATTCATCAATGTTCAGATGGCTGCCTCCTTGAACATATCCCAGTTGGTATTTCAAAGCAGTCTTGGAGGGCCTCCATAGCCCCGTTGGACCATATGCTGATTAGTTTCTTTGTGGGTTTCTCTCAAACCAGTAGATAGTGGTTTTGTAAGATAGTGCTTGTTTCTATACAGTGTACCTAGTTTTTTGTGTACTACAAATCTGCCATTGTTGTCTTTTTTTTCCTCTTCTATTACTATTGGAGCTCCTCCTGCAATTAATATTAGTACTCCTGTCTTCCTTTGCCCAAGGTAATCCCGAAAACCTTTTTTTTATCAAATTCACATGTTCACTTCTTTCCAAGTGTATCTTCTGTAGCATAGCTATTTCCACTCTACAATCTTTAATATAGTTCACTACTCTTTACTTTTTATATTTATCTGTTAGACCATTAACGTTTAAAGACATTATAGAAAAAAAAATCAAGTCTATATCAGTTTGTCGCGTTCTAATTACAGCAAACGGCTGTTCATCAAACCGAAATCACAGAATGGCCTTTCATCGAATGTACACATCATCGAACGTTTTCTCAGGGGAAAGAAGTGACTTGACCAAAATATGGAAATTTGCCCTTTTCCCCACTTTAGTACAATCTTGGAGTTGATATATATATATATATATATATATATATATATATATATATATGTATATAGTGAGGGAGTGGATGGTGCAGCCCCCCCCACTTTGGTGGGTTTGTTGTACTGTGGTGTGTGTGTCAGTTGGTCTTTTGGCAAAGTCATTTCCTTCCCTGGGAAAAATGTTTGCTGATGTGTACTTTTGATGAATGGCGATTCAGTGATTTTGGTTCAATGAACAGTCATTTGCTGTAATTAGACTTCAGCAAACTGATATAGATCCAAAAGAATCATATTCTTGAGGGATTATTATTCCCACTTTTATGTATAACAGTTTTTTTGTTAAATGTCTAGTTCTAGCTTTTGTGTTACATGCATGCACTGTTTGGCAGGTTAATCTTTTATACAATTGTTTCTTGACATCTTCATTTGAGCCTGTGTCACATCTTGCATAACCTTTTGTTTTATTAAAAACCCTGAAATAAAAATACACACACACACACACACACACACACACACACCCAATATCCCCCTAAAACCTAACAACTTAATACTAACACACACAACTATGTACGTCTTCAAATATTGAAGTTTTACCCTCTAATAGGATCAAAAGATCCAAACTGACAGCCACACATATGGACTCAAGCTCAACAGAAAGAAAGATTATCCATGGTAAGACACATGGTAGAGCCTGTGATTCTATTTAGTGCTGTCTTGTTTTACCTTATTTTTATAGCTCTCCCAGTTGGGAAAACACTTGAATGCTTTCAGAAAACATTTTTCCAAGCCATTTCTCTTTATCAGATTGTCTGATATTGACATGAGAACCAGGTACAGGACTGTTTACTAGAAAAAAGACCTTAAAATATTCAATATTCTTTTTCATTTTCTTGCTTTTTGTTAAAACCTGTTACTGTATAAAGCTAATGGCCTTAACATAGTCATTCCCCTATGCAAGAATGAGGAAAAACATACAAATGTTTATTTTGTTATTCTCTTTTAACCAGATAATTTTTTTACATTGCAGTGCCTACATTTCTTGAAAGAGAGAAGAAGGGATAAAATAATATAAAGAATAAACAGACACACCTATTTACATTAGTATCCCCATTGTACTTAAAAATAACTGAAAACATTTTACTTTATAACATACAGAGAAAATCATGCACCACTTAAGTAATAGCATTAAGAAAAAAATGGTTTAACTTACAGTTAACTCTCTCCCTCCTCTTCCCCTCTCATAAGTATTTTTCTTAACCTTAATGACATTGAAGTAGGGCATTTGCTTTGGAGTCCCCTACAAGTTTAACAAAGTCCAAGAAAGTCCAATATTTCCAGATTTGTTTGCTGTATTCCTGTTGCTCTCTGTCTCCCAAACCCTGTCTCTGCTTCATCTTCAGTGCACTGTCATTCTTCTAGTCAACTCCTGTGCTTTTTTCCCTCTATCAAGCATTTTCTGTTGAAACACTGGGAAAGGTTTCACTGGCACAGTCTGTCTGTGGTCTTTATTGCCAGAAGAACAAGAAGCAGAATCTCCTTCTGTTTCACAGCTCACTTTTTGTTGGGCAAACTTCTGTATTTCTTTCTCTTTACCTTATCAAAAAATGTTTTTGTTCATCCAGGGAAAAAATATTTTGAAGACAGCTGGGTACAGCAGTTTGAATCCCCCTCCTGCTTCTCGACATTCCCTATATAATGGAATAAATGTATTTCCTCTTCTGCCTGATGTACAATGAGTAGTCATTCTTCACAAACACTCTGCTGTCTCCCACTTTTAGTACTTTGTCTGTTTGCCACAGGTTGGTTAGAATCAACTCCTTCTGCTGGTAAGATTGCATTTTTACTATTAAAGGTCTAGGTTGTTTTCTCATAGCCAGGTTTGGAGCATACACATGATGCGCCCTATCAATTAACAGTTCCTGTTGTGGAATACCAGTCCACTTAATTATTTGTGTTTTCATGAAATTAATGCAGTCTGTTCCTTCCATCTTCTCAGTTACAGCAGAAAATCTCAGGTTTTCTCTATGTGCTCTGTCCTCTAATTCTATTATTTTTTGAAAATTCTTTTTGTGCAGTCTCGTATTCAGCCAGCCTTTTCTTCATTTCGACGTCTGCATTTTGCAGTTTTATCATCTCATCTGAGTATCTGTTTAAAGCCTCTTCCATTTTTTCCAGCCTTTTATTATTTGAGTTGATATACTCCATCAGTGTTTCATTTATTTTAGTCAGGTTTGTATTCAATTGCTTTATACTTTCATCAAGGTTACTGGAAGTCTTGTCTGGAGCTTGTACTTCTTTTAGTTGAACAGCTACAGTACTTTTCCCAGTCAGTATTTTTTCATCACATTTTGCAGCTGATTTTCCTTCAGGTCCTCTGTATTTCTTTTTTCCTGGCATCCGGGCAGTGCACGTACTAGTTAGTTACAGAAATTTACTCAGAAATCCAGGTCCACTAGGTTTCCCTGCTAGGTTTCTTTTTTCACACTGGGAGTGCAAGAATTAAGCTATTACTCAATGTTCAGCCATTTTGGAAGTCCCACTCAATCAAATGATGCCATCTTCAACAAAATATTAAGGTATACACTTTTGCCACTGATACTTGTCATAAAGCACAAATGGTTTTGTAAGTTAATATTGTTTTGAACTATTGTGAAATTATTATATGCATAATTTGCATAGATTTGGCAATATCTCAAAATAGAAGTATGCTATACCATCTTGTCATACATCATTGGAAAGCTCTTGAACAGTTGAACAATTCCCTCAGTCCTGGATCTGTCTTGCACACTTATAGTGATAAAACCTTGTGTTTGACCATAACAGCAGTATTTTTTGACAAACAAAATAGATTTTTTCTTTCTTAAATCAGCAATATAAAACCAGCATCTACAGATATACCTTTGATACTAACACCAGTGTATATCCTGGTTCATCCACTCTGGGAGGGGTTTCTACCTGTTATAAGGGTATATCTCTGGTGATAGGGATGGTACTATAATCTTGGGGCAGATTTCCTTAAACTTCAGCATTTGTGGCAGGCTCCATCCTTGTCAGACAAGAGATTTATTTTATTATTTTGCACTTAAGTTAACTGTTGTAGAGTGCTACTGCTTAATTTTTGTTTTATTTGTTAATTTTGCACTTTAAATCACTTTAAAGGTCCTTAATACTTGAAATTGCCTTGTTCAGGTAGTTTATTTACATTGTTTTGTGGTAGCATTGCACTCTCAAGCAATCTTTTTTCTGTTTTTACATTAATAAGACTGGACTAGTCCATCTAGTGACAGTAGGTGGTGGTCTGGTCTATTTGAGTTGGGAAATGCATAATAAAGCTGCAATTGTAACTGTTTTTTTTTTTGGCCAAAGGACTTAGAAGCTAGTTTCCTGTGATTTAAGTGCCTGCATATATTTGGCTCATTTGTGCTCTGCTGCCTATTTTGTTGTGGTGGTTAGAAGTGCCCTATATAGATGCAGACACCTACAAAACAAATTTACCTTATAAAACCACCTCTGAAACTGTATCAGTAACTCAGTAAGTGTAGAGCAGCTACTCACTGCGTTAACTACCATAGAGCAGCTAGTATGCATGTTGAGGAGCACTGCCCCTTTGAATTTAGTATTAAATAGCCTAGTCTAGTCTAGTCTAGTCTCTAGTCCCAAAAGCACACTTAGCACACTACTAACCCCTCATGCACTGCACCCATGTAGCTCACCCAGTGAAGGACCTGACATCATTGAGATGCACTTCACCAATTTCTCTGCTTCTAGGTAGGTGGCTTTTGGCATATTAAGACAAAGTACCAATTGTCTAATGTTCATTGACAACCATTTAACAACAACAACCATGTAATCCTCAAAGAAACAAATATAGTATGGAAGAGATGTATATACACAATGTCGCTGGAGGCAAAACTCTCACATACAAACACACATAACAATCTGGTTGCCAGAAACACACACACACTACAGCCACCACACATAGTACATAGCAATCTTCCCAAACCCCAGACATTCCAGTTGCAAAACCTATCCTCAGCAAACTCGAAAGCACTCAGCAGAAACAGCACATAATACTGCAAATGTAGCCACACATAGTGGAGCCTCAACTACCAAGCCCATACGGCAAGCCAATACACTACCCAGAACTCTAGTCATAGGGGACTCCATTGTGCAACATACTGTTGCCCCACTCACCAGGCTGAGCAAGAAGAAAATAATGGTCAGTTGTCTACCAGCGGTCAGGATCTGGCAGGTTATGCATACACCCTAGTCACTGCACCAAGGGCACCAGTATGATTCAGTCATAGTCCATGTTGGTGTATATGACCGTTCTGCCACAATTTTGTCAGGATCAACTATTTCTGCTGGTATGATTACATATTTACTAGTATAGGTCTTGGCTGCTTTTTCATGGTCAGGTTTGCAGCAAACACACAGTGTACCCTGTCAGTTAACAAATATTGCTGTGGAACACCAGCCCAGTTGCTTATTTGTACTTTCATAAAAGTAATACAGTCTGATCCTTCCAGTTTCACTGATATAGCAGAAAATCTCAGGTTTTCTCTTTGTGTGGTGTCTTCTAACTCTATGCTTTTTTGAAAAAGATCTTGAGAGGACTCATGTTCAGTCAGTCTTTTCTTTATTTCACCTTCTGATTGTTGTTTTCATTAGCTCTTCTGAATAGCTAGTTAAAGATTATTCTATTTTTCCAGTATTTTGCTATTTGAATTGATATATTCCTTCAGTGTTGCATTTAAGTACCTCTGAGTAGATTTGATTTATTTTTCTGTAAATTAGTGGAAGCCATCTCATGCTGAAACTGTAACTGTTTTTGTTGAACAGTTCCATGAGTCCCCCTAGTCAGAGTTTTCATTTCTCTTTTTCTGGTTGATTTCATCTTAGGTTCTCCAAAGGTCTTCTTTGCTGGCATTTAGGCAGTGTAATTAATAGCCAGTAAATGAATTATACTCAAAAACACAGGTACACTGGTCTTTTTTTTAACAGTCTCTGTTTTCATACTGGTAGATCTCAGTTCAACATGTTGATCAGTGTGCAGCCATCTTGGATGCCATTTCTGCTTGATTGTCTCTATGTTTTGTAACTTCATGTCTTTCAGTATAGACAACACTATAGGAGCTGGGTGTAGCAATTTTAGTAATCAATGCTGCTATCCTCTTTTTCCCTTTTCACTACTTTCTTTTGTTTTCTTGCTTCTACTTTCTTAACTGTTGGCATCGGATGATCTCACTGCCTGCTACATTTTCAGTAATCCTTTGCGGTTACTGTTTCCAAGGCCTCTTAGCTGCATGGTATGTTCTAATGTTCACATTAGTTTGCAGTGCAGCAACCTTGCCACAATGTTGTGCCTCTCAGTCTGAAACAAGATGAAGAGATGTGCAACATTCATGATTTATGTGCTGCAGAACCAACATTTATGCATGGACCCCATCCCTCCACACACAATAAGCACACCAAAATGACATGCAACTAAACTTTATTAAATAAGAACCAAAAGTATTATAATCACAATAAAAGGTGTGTAACTAAAGATTATAATAATCACAATAGCTTGGTAACTATACTGATATTAACAATATAACTGTTTATAAAACATGAAATAACCATGCTGAGCAGTATTTGTAGACTGCTCACCTGTAACCAGCATAACTGTCTAAAGTAGTATTACCAGGTACTCTCTCTAACCATCTACAGTCCTTCACCTACCAGCAGCAGTGTGCTTCACAGCTGTCTCCTATGAATTAATGAAATTGGCAATGAAAAGAAAAGGGGTTCCCCACTCAAAGGAAGGAATCTCTCTAGAAAGCTGACCAACTCTGAACTTCAACACATGCCAGCTGAAAAATGGGAGGGTGGTAGGGCTTGCTTTAATTGTCCACACCAAAGTGACCATTACCAATGTGACCTCAAACTAAATACTCAATCCTGTCTTAAAAATACCTTACTTCATGCATACTCATTCCTGTGACTCCCTTCCATAACACATTTACATTCCCCTGTTCTACTAGTAGACAGATGCATTTTCTAAATGCTTTATTCCATGCGTGGGTCCCAACAAGTTGTCTATGGTATGACCCCAGACCCAGTTACTGTCGTTAGAGATAATATATAATTATCCACCATGGGATGGGTAAGGCCAATCTATAACCAAACAGGATAGGTTATTTCAAAAACAAAAAGGGAAATTGGCTAGGCTTAAAATTGCCCACAAGGGCAGCTAGCCTAGTACTTATCTATGAACCTATTTATTTTCAGTAACCTCACCCAGCTCTTTACCACTTATTCTTCTCTCAACTCTATTTTACTCCCTTACAAACTTTCTTTGTATGTATTTCCTACTTTTTCTACAGATTTTATAAACAATTGCATACACAGTTTTCATTTTTAGTTTAAATTCACCTTGCTTTTGCTATTTGTATGCCAAACCTTGATCAACATGTGGTTGTTCCTGCAGTCCTCTATGCTTTACATTATAATTGTAGGCTTTCCAGTCTTCTTTTCCTTTCTATTTTTTTTATATTCTTACTTTTTGTGTTTGTTTTGTTTTCAGCATTTTCTGTTGCTCCCTATTTTTGTTCTCTTTTGCTTTGATTTTCATGTTAGTTCCCTTTATCAATGATTTTACTAATCTGAGCAAAGATGTCATGTTTGTATTGTTTACTTCCTGATTCGGTCCTAGCAACTTTAACTATATTTGGCTCTGATGATGTCAGCAAATAGTTATGCATTAGAAGAGATACAAATAAGAGACTGAGAATTTAATTTTGGGAAGATGCCCCTATCTTTGCACACATCCATTAATAATATACTGTAGGTATGCAAAATACTCTAAGTATATGCAGCTGCAGTGTGTGGATCTTACAGCCGACCACTTGTGGTACATTGTCTGAATCACTATTGGTAAAGTATGTATAAAAAGTCAAGTGCAAAGACCTATCAACAATGGTGGCTTTCAGCCTGGTGTCTCAGAAAGATTCTTAATCCTTACATGGTTTAAAGCAAGGTCTACCAGCTTATCTAAACAAGCCTGTCTTGGTTTGCGATTGATTGTGCAGTTGTCTGAATTTTGTATTCATTTGTATTTCAATATGGATTCCTTAAATGAGTAAGCAATTGATGATATGCTAAAGTACAAATATCTTCTACAGTGTAATAAATGTTATGTATATTTAAAGGTAACAGCTGATAAACTAGTGATCTGTGTTCCTAATGTCAAAAGTTGTATGATTTGCTTACCATTATTTGTAGTAAATCTATATTTACTGATGACAGTTACACTTGTGCAGTAGGGAAGGTTTGGAAAACTGTTGTTACATATGTTAATGACATGACTGATGAAATAAATAATGGTAGGCAAAAAGCAAATACAACACATTTTGGAAAGGAATTGTCTATTGTCTGCAATGATCACTCAGCCCCTACGAAACAAAGTAGTTCCAATGACAACTTTGGAATTCTGGATACACGTATTCAGCAATCTGAGGATTCAGAATATATAGAAGAAAATAAAAGGAAGAAAGGAATGAAGAAGTTCACAACAAATAAGGAAGAAAAAGAAACTGATTACTTTATATAAAGCAAAGAGAACACATACCAAAAAGGACAATGTTTTATTGTAACAATTTTCTACCAGAAGACCTTCAGTCAACAGAAAAATGCATCCATTTTCCAAAAGAGAAGGTAGGAAAAAGAGGCAAGGGGCAGGTGAAAAGGAAGGAATCAAACCTGAAAGTAGAAATGTTGAAGAAGATTACTGTAAGAAAAAAAGAGGAGAAAGACATTGACAACATGGGTCAAGCTATGGATGTACAAAGCCAGCTGGATGAGAACTATATGCTTGCAAATGTAATATGCAATGAAAACAGTGGGATTAGTAAGACTAATGGTGATTAAGATAATTTCTTTGTGACATCTGATAGAGCAGATATCACAGAATTAGAAGTTGAATATTCTTTACATCTGGTAAGAAAAAAAGTTCTTGCAATTGAAGATTCAGTTATTAGAGGACCTGATACTTAAATTTGCAGAGAAGATAATGAACATTGAATACTGTTATGCTTGCTAAGAGCAAAAATAGTGGATACGAAGCAAGCCTTAAAACACATTAATGTAAGGAAGCATGGATCTGTTTTTATTCCATGTTGGTACAAATGATCTCATCTGCAAGGACTTCCTAATTGCTAATAGGGAATTTACAGCCCTCTCTTAGCATAGCTTGTACAGGTGTTAGGATACTTCTTCACAACTCACATATAGAAAGGAGAGTCATGTCACCATGAATGAAATAATTTTTTGGGTAAATACCTACAAAAAAAATGTCCCATTTAAAAAAATGGAAATATGTAGAGCATCATGGCTTAATTTTTGACACACGTGTTCAGACAGGATGGTGTGCCCTTGTCAAGATCAGGGAAGACAATTTTAGCAGCAGATATTTTGTAATATTTGACAAACCCAAGGCAGGATTTTTGCCAGTTCAAAAAAAATTAACAATTCACAGATAGCAGCACATGATGCATCTCTGATCATTGTTAATGCTAGGAGAATTAAATAATTTTTATTTGTTGGAAAATTTACTATGTTCCCACAGGACTGATGGTGTTATTTTTTTGTGAAACATGGTTAAAGAACAATGATTGGAAACCAGTTCTGTCAGGGTATACTGTAAATGTTTTACTGTAACGGACATTCTAACAAAAAATCAGGAGGTGTTGTGATAGGGAGTAAAGATAGTTATGAGATGTGATTATTACATGTTCAATGATAACACCGATACTATGGATTATGTAACTGTGACAATAAAGACAACCCTAAAACATATAACAATTGTTGGAGTGTATAGACCACCAAAGTCAAGTGCTGATGACCTAGAGGAATTCATACATTTCCTGCATGAGAAACACAAGAGGTAAGAGTAATAGTGGCTGGGGACTTAAATTTACCAGAAACAGACTGGAATAGTATTGATTCAAAAACGTTAATAAGGAAATTATTCACAACACATGTCAGGAAAAACAGTTGCTTCAATGTATATAAAAAAAAAAAAACTTACCAGGAAACAGAACATACTAGACATTGTTTGTGTTCCTAAAGTAATTACTGTTACTTCATATCCAGTTTTATCTCTGCTGATGTGCAGCGATCATACAGTTATAAAGGTTAATTTGTTGTTAGATAATTCTGCCAAACCGAAATCTAAACCAGTGATCAGAAGATTAATAACATATGGAAACAAAACAGTCACTTTGTAAAACTAATCAGAGTGATGCATTCAGTGGAAAACCTGCACAAGGAATCTATTAAGTTTTGAAAGAGAAACTGAGGGCAAAAAATGAAAAAAAAAAGTTTAACATCAGAATCTAGGTACGCCAAGTCAGGAGGATATATTTCCATAAGAACAAGATACTTGATTAAGTTGAGAAACAAAAAATGTGAGAAATGGAAAAGATGTGAAAATACAACTTTGAAAACTGAAATAAACAAGCTGAATAAACAAATTAAGCATAGAGTGAGACAAGATCAAGAAAAAAATTGAAGAAAATGTATATAAAGATATTTAGAATAATAGGAAATCATATGATAGACACATAAGATGTAGAAGGATAAACTGTGTGTAGATTCTAAAATTTATTCTCAGATACAACAGACTATAGATATATTTACAAAATCTTATGCAAAACAGTTTGGCTCCACAAAGGGGGTGAAAAGTTGTTCTAGTGACATTCAGGTTGCTTCGGATACTGAAATCAAATTAGATTATATTGAAAAAGAACTATGCAAACTGGATCCAAAGAAAGCACAAGGAGGGGACAGAATTAATAATAACAGCCTGAGAACACTTCAGCAAGAACTTACAGTACCATTATATCTATTATTTAATAGGTCATATAAATATGGGGAGATTCCTCAAGATTGGTGACATGCTCTTATTAAACATGTCTTTAAGGGAAAGGAGAGTAGGACAAACCTAGAGTTATACAGACCATAAAGACTACGTTCACGTTGTGGAAAAATAATGTAGAAGATAATATTGTATAAGTTATTGTCAGAACTGGAACAGTTGGGACTTGAAACCATATATCAGCTTGCATATGTTGAAAATAGATCTATTACCACCTGTAACATGATGTTTTAATACCTTTCACATCTTTAGACCAGCTGCTGCACAGGAGCGAACTGAAGATGGAAGAGTGTCAGTATATATTAAGACTAATCACACATCCAGGCTTGTTAAAGTGTATGACCCACTGGAACTCATACATATGCAACTTATCTTATAAAGCTATGTCAAACCCAGAGCTGCTGGACATGCTACACCTAAAGAAATCCCAATCCCTCTGAGCTACATGCTCTAGGGACCTAAACCTTGTCACCACAATAAACAGGACATGCTGGAGGGATAGATTCCTGTCCCAGAGACTTCCCATACTTTGGAACAGGCTACCCATCTATGTCAAGCAAAGTTCTTCATTGGCACTCTTCAAGAAAAATCTTGATAAGTGGATGGGAAATAGGAAATACACCCCGGAGATCACTTCTGTGTCTCTGCTCAACAGTGACACAGGAAAATAACTTTCTTGGATGGTGTAAGCCAGGGAACCTTGTTGGCTAGGCTTACGTAAGCCCTTGGGCCGATAGCCTAGTACCTACCTATGAACCTATAAACAGGGTGCTGTACCATATCCTTGCAACATATAGGTCTCCCTCCACGTCCCAGGAAACACATGCGACCTATCTCAATATGCATGGGAGATCCCAACTACCCCTCTATAGCTTGGAAATCCTAAACCACTTCTAATGCATTACCAGCGACTCCTATACTTTGTTAATACTAACATCCTGGAACAGTTGGTTCATTCTCCTGCCAGGGTTAAAAACATCCTTGACCTTGTGCTCATGAACATGGGGGGTAGGCCAATGTTCCTCACCCAATGTAATATGTTCACTAGTCAGATCTAACCATAAGGTAGTATTACTTGAAATAAAAATTAAATCCGGGGATTTAGCATAACCAAGAACCTTTAGGAACTATTTCAAGGCTACCCTCTCTCTACTAAGCAACACCTTGGCTAAATTCTAAGCACCCCCAAATCCAATAAACATTATAGAATACACAGCTATTTAGAAAATCTCTGTACAGCCATATTGATATCTGTATAGAGTGGGCTATGCCCACTTGTATTAAGAATGAGACAAACTCAAAAAACAAGCCACCCTGGTGGAATCGCACTATCAATTGGTTATACAACAAAAGGAAAAAAATCTTGGCCAAGTGTAAGAGAAACAAAGCCATACATACTACATGTCCCCTGACTAATCTAAACAGGCAGCTAAGAGGATTAATTAATACTTCAAAGGCTAAATTTGAAGAAAGAATAGCTTCTCAGGGAAAGGACAACCACACAGCTTTCTACAACTATGTTTGTAACCTCAGAGGAAATACACAACAATGTGCAGAACTTATTGTAAATGGCATCACCCACACTGAACTGGAGGCCACTGCCAACCTTTTGGCTGACAGGTTCAGCTCCCCCTCTCCCCCATAGTCCAAAGGAAATACCACATAACACAATCCTCCCAACCATTACTAGAGAACAGGTCATTAATGCACTTTCCAAGGCCAAAAACACTGCATCAATGGGACCCGATAACATCCCAGGATGTTTAATAAATAGCATGAAACATGACCTCTCTGGTCCACTTGAATCACTTTTCAGCTGGAGCCTTCAGTCAGATTTTGTGCCCAAGGAATGGAAGATGGCTACAGTCATTCCCCTTTACAAAGGAGGTCCAACCACTGATCTGGGTAACTGCAGGCCCATAAGTCTTTCTGGCCTCGTATGTAAGGCCATGGAAAGAGTTATCATGGACATGATAAATGAGGACATAGGTAAACTGCAAACTCTGGACCCATCACAGTTTGGGTTTATTAAAGGAAGGTAATGCCTATTAAATCTGGTGTCTTTTTTGAGAGGGTCACTAAAATACTAGAAGAAGGTAAGACTGTACATACAGCTTACCTCAACCTGGCCAATGCTTTTGTTACAATACCCCACTCAGGCATTATCGACAAGCTCACTAATTTAGGTATAAACCCTTTTATCACCCACTGGATAGCTGGCTGGCTCACTGATAGGACCCAGGAGGTCAAAATAGGTGAGGCCACTTCCACCAAGAGGACAGTCACTAGTGGAGAACCCCGGGGCTTAGTAGTGGGCCTGCTCCTTTTTGGCATCTATTTCTCTGAAATGCTGAAGGCTTGTGGCTGACTAAGTTTGCAAAAGATTGCAAGCTGGAGGTTATCATCAACTCCCCTGCAGTCATTAGCATTCTTCAGGAAGATCTATCTCTGACTAATAAATGCTGCCAAAGCCATGGTCTTAAATACAATGCTAAGAAATGCACAATTGTACCCTTTGGGAAATCAACCACCCCGGCTAGTTACTATATTGATAATACACCCCTAAGAGTCATCCCAGTGGTCAGGGATCTGGGTATGCATGTTGACAGTAGCCTTACCTTTTACAACCATGTGACTACAGTGGTGAGGAAATCCTTTTATGTTGCTCAACTCATAAATAAGGGTAGAGTATCTAGGTCCAAAGAGGTCATTATCTCACTGTACTTCGCCCTTATCAGACCAAACATAGAGTACAATGCTCCCTTTGGTATGTACCTGACCAGGCATATGCAACAACTAAAGCGACCTCAAAGGTTCCTTAGAAAAAGAATACAAGGCATAACAAACCTCCCTTATGCAGAGTGCATTAAAGCCCTTTCCCTCTACTCAGTCTCCTATAGATTGCTGATGGGTGATCTATGCCTGGCTTACAAGACATCCGCAAACCCCAAACTTACAAATCTCCTACATATTTGTAAGTCAAAGAGGACTAGAAATACAAGGTCTAAGGACCTGAATTTTGTTTGTGACATAAATAGAACATGCAGGAGAGAGATATGTGACCCAGACACTGCCCCGTCCTATGGAACAGGCTTCCCATACATGTGAACCTGAGTTTGTCTATTACCCAGTTTAAGCACAACCTAGACAAGTGGATGGGGAATAGGAAATTTATACCAGGCCTGGCACCCATGTCCCTTATGGACAGATGTAGCTTATAAATGCCTGGCCCTCAGTGTCCTGTTTGGATGCAGGGCATCATTATTCTTTTGAGAAAACTTGGCTAGGCTTAGAAAGGCCCCTTTGGTCATTAGCCTAGTAACAGCCTATGAATCTATGACTCTATAACAAAACAATAACAACTATGAATGAAAATTTGTGCTCTGATGTAATTTATATATATTTAATTTCAGCATTTGATAGGGTCATACACAAAACACTGATCAATAAATTAGAATGAATAGGTATAGCTGCATGGCTTACAAATAGGATATGGCAAGTATCATATATCAATTGGACTGGTGAGATTATTGGTTACAGTCAAGGTATCCCACAGGCCTCTGTCCTAGGCCCATACTTGTTTAGATTGTATCTTACGGATTTAGCCATTTCATTTGAGGTGTTCTACAGTCTGTATGCAGATGGCTTGAAATTGGGTAAACTGATTACATGTGTTATAAACAGGGCATGTCTGCAAAGGAACTTGACTAACTTGACCATTTGGACACAGGAGAACAATATGGTGATAAATACATCAAAAACTAAGCATATGAGATTTGGGAGACATAAATTGAAAGGTGAATAATATAGCACACAGTGATTGAAACTGTAGATTCATTTAAGGACCTGGGGGTATATGGATAGAATTTAGCTTTGAGTTTTTCCTAATCATATGAACCAAATGCTTAATTATAGCTGTAGAACTCTAGGTTGTATGAAAAGATTTATAAAGTCTATGAAATCAGAAATGATGAAGCAATTGTTTGTTGGTTTCATTAGATTCAAACCGAGTATGGAATAACAAAGTGGAAACCTTGTAAAAAAACAAGCATGGGTAAACTGGAAAGAGTACAGTGGAAATATAACAAGAGCATCCATGGATATGAAAATCTGTGTTATTATGAAAGTCTAAAGTATCTGAACTTGTACAGTGTCCCTTACAGATATTTAAGAGGAGACCTTATTCAGGTATTTAAGTAAAAAATGAATATCCTACTCACTCTAAAGACGTTTTTAGGTCAAGCAAAGCAAAAAACTGTAGAACTCCTGAAATGGCACCACAGATGCAATTGCATGAAGGCACAATAGCTTGAGGTCAAACGTAGTTTAATCTTACACAAATAAAATAAAATGAAATAAAAGGCCTGTGTACAAAGATGAGCACTTTCGGCGAAACTTCGCCTTCCTCAGATCATATCGTACAAAGGTCCTTACTGGTTAAAATGACAGTGAATAGCCAATCACATTGTTTGCAACTGACACACCTTCAAAAATTAACAAATCATGATGGCAGACATAAAATCAGGAAGTATAATAGCTAATTGGCAGAAAAATGTAATTGACTAATCCTAAACTAAAAGGGTTCTAATGACCAATAAGAAAACAGTTCTTAGATTGGAACAGTAACATTAAAAAATAACACTGTGAAAACCTTATCTATTTGAAAGTTTTAATAGTGAGCTTTTATATATTAATCAATGTTATATATAAGATGAGTACCTAAGTACACCTGCTTTCGCGGCTGTAAAGAGTGATTACACAATAGTGCTGAGACCGGTCCTCATTCATAATAAAATAAATTAATTATTCAGGTATATAGGGCATTTACAGACATCTAAATCTGTGAATGTTTGGGGTTATCAAAAAGCAGTAGAGAATCATCAGACAACCTATGTAGAACATTCTGTAGGAATGTGAAGTGCACTAGTTGGTTCTCTGAGAGAGCAGCTGATGTATGGAATAGACTACCAAACTACATTAAAGCAAGCACTAGTTTAGATATTTTTAAGAACAGCCTGTACACTTATTATGGGAACAACTGCTTTGGTATATTGGCAGGTTAGAAGGACTTTAATGCCCATGCTTGAAATATTTGCATGCATGTATCTACAACAACTTCCTTCCAATATGGTAGACATTATATATGATCTTCTCATTTGATGTAAAAGATATGTGTGACCCTGCCTCCCTATCCCATCCTTGCATTGATCAATGGATCTTTCCCTGCTTTGCAGTCAATGAAGTCCTGAAGTTACTGTACCTGCTGGTAACAGCTAGAATATAGATCTGCACAGTACAGGCATCTCAACACTGATACTGACGTTCAGCTCTTGAAACGCGCCCTTAGTATTTGTGATATTTTAAAGGTTTTTAAGTGAGACTTTAGTCACAAATGCACTTATTACAGCTGATCAGAATGCTTTGTTTACAGGAATCGTACAATTCAATAGAGGTTAATAACACTGTTGGTGATTCATTACTGTCTTCTCTTTCAGCAATCATCATTGTGGTTTATATGACATTGGAAGTATAATTTCACTAGTGTGTGTTAATGTTTTCTTCAGGTATGCCTGCTTCTTCCCACATCTCAAAGATATGCTGTACATTGATCAGTGACTCTGAATTGTGTGTGTGTGTGTGTGTGTGTGTGTGTGTGTGTGTGACATGGAAGAAAGACATGGTAATCTACTCCCATTCCCTACTTGCCTAGGAAACTCTGTGGATAGTGGTGGCTATTTATTGTGTCAGCCTTGGATGTATGGCTGGCTGGAATACCATTTCTATAGAAAAAAGATTGTGAAATATAAAGAGGTAAGTAAGGTTTGTATTATGCCAGAGTTCCCGACTTTGTTCTGAAGTTATTTCCAAAGAAGATGAACTTTAAGCCAGATTTACTTGACTCTAATTGTAGTGATTGCCATTTTGAAAAACACAATATGTTGGAAGTGCACTTCAACAAAAAACAGAGATTACCTAAAATACCACTCTGTGCCCATTACCCAATCTGCAAGTGAGACTACTTCATGAATTCTCTTATATATTCAAATCCCAGGGTCACTGGCTCACTGAATTTGATGGAGAAGTGCCCTATACTTGATGACCTATATCTGGTTTAGACTGCAATTTCTAAGTTGTATTTGACAAAATGTGTGTCACTGAACCGTGGCAAGCCAGCAGCTATACCTATTCATTCTAATTTATTGATCAGTGTTTTGTGCATGACCCTATCAAATGCTGAAATTAAATAGATCATCTGTAGTTTACAGTTACAATGATGCCCAAGAGATGAAAGATTCTGTATATTATCTATTTTTATGTATTTGCTGCAGTGGTGGTGCTGCAGTAGCGTTGTCACCTCGCAGTAAGACGTTGCCCTGTTTGATTCTCAGCTAAAGTGCCCTCTGTGTGGAGACATGCGTGAATGGGCGTACCTTCGTTGAAGGTTATACGTTAGGGCTGGCAACTCAGTACATAAAAATCTACTGCCAATCATTAGCGGACCGGAGTTCCGCTGTGGCGACCCCTAACCGGGAAAAGCCGAAAGATACAACATCTATTTTTATGTATTTATCTTGTCATTGTCTGCAGTGTGACACAATAGAAAGTCTCAAAAGCAATACTTATACTGTTCCTTTCTGAGCCTGTGTGCAACTGTTTTAGTGCATTGTGTTTTGTTACTCTTTATATTGCTACTTCTTGTCCTATAAAAAGGTATGCTTAAATTGTAAGTAAATATCTATCTATAAATAAAAATGAAAATGAAGGTAAAGACATAAGTCTGTAATAGGTGGAGATATGATCACACTTAGCAGCCCTTGCATTCTTTACCTCTTTGTTATATTCAATTTTGTGTAGGTTTTTGTTTTTTAAATATTGCAATGGAGTTGCTGATTTATATGTATTATTTGTAAACTGATTACATAAGGGCAAAGTCTATATTAAGGAATTGTTTTCTTAGTGGTTCTATGTGTTTATGAATCTTTTAAATAGGCTATTTACTGTGCACAAAATATGGAATCAATGCCCCCTTTTCTCGCTCCTAAACTATTATTTATGAGTGCTTCTTTTCATTTTCAATATCATCAGCTCATGCTTGGATTGCAACAGCATGGAACGTGTCACACCTCACTGGCAGTATCTTCTAGATTATTATTAATGCAGCCCTCTCCTTACAGATTTGCACAGCTATAACAACTTCATGGTCCATAAGCTGCATTACAAAATTATTTGATCAATGTACTGTACCATACTGATACAGGAACCATAGCAGAGCAAGAAAATGTTATTATTCTCTTTCTGATTTTGTGTTATTTATTTATATGGATATTTGAAATTTACTCCTGAGCCATGGCCTTCTACTTTTTCAGTTTCATCTGTGAATGTTTTTACTCTCCATACATCTTAAGTCCTAACTCTATATGCAGTAAAAATAAAATTATGTCTCATGAGCAGCCTTAGTAGTAGGAAACCAGAGATTTGGCATAATTACAAAGAAATAAATAATATGCGTACTGCAATAAATCACATAATTAGAGAAAAAAAATTGCAAAATAGCTTCTGCTGGTCCATTCTCATGCACTTCTGTAACTGGATTAATTATCAGAGAGTGGAGAGTGGAAGCTTGTCAGTATGATTTATTCAGATTTGAACAAGGCCTTTGAAACAAGAACCCACATTACTTTGAGAGTGGGAACCACAGCTGCACTTGTCAGGAATCCTTGCTCTTGGTGTACTTCTTATTATATTATCATTGGAGAGTAATATTAACTTGTTCACTAACAATGTCAGCACTGTAGCTGTGGTCAACAACAAAGAGGGTACTTTCCATACCCCCCCAGAGATATATAGAGCAAACCACAACGGGGAAAGTTAGGTGTCATTTGGAATTTAATGTGGGAAATGTAGTTACAGAGTTTGATGGATAAAAGTCAAGGAAAAAGTATACATACTGTGGAAAGTGGTCATAGAGAGAATAGAAGAGGATTTTGATTACTCCTATTCTGAAATGCTGCACTGGGAAAACAATGTGAACGGCAATGGTGAACACAAGCGGTATACTGATGTGCTTTGCTAATGGGAGTGGCTGGAGGGATGCTAAGGTTATACAACACATTAGTAAGGCCATATGTTATTTATTATGCCCAACTGCAGCAATACAGCTTAAAAGAGCTTAGACATAAAGTTTGCAAACAAGATAAAAGTATTAAAAGGAATGGAAGAACTAGGGTGTAAAACACTTCACGAGCTTAACATGTAAACAGTGGAAGAGGTAAGAGGTATAGGAAAACAGGAGTTGTAAGAAGTTCATGAAATACAACACGTGTACTAGGAGGGCAGCATAGTGTCTGGGTATATAAGGTTTCTTTTTCATGGCTGCAGGGTTCATGGTTCAGTCGTGGTCTCCAGTCAGTAACTGCTACTGAGGGTGCTCCAGGTTTCACTCCAAGAAGCAAGCTAGTTAATTGGCTACACTAATATGCCAACATATATATATTGCATATGATTTTTTTTATTTATCTGATAACCAGGTAAGACCAGTGGGTAAAGCATCTCTTTTCAGGGGTGACTTGAGAGCACTGTCTAGCCAACATGCTTGCTTAGAGTCATGCACTAAACAAGTGCAGGTGAAAGGAATCAAACCCCGTACCTTTGACTACAGGAAGGAAAGTATTAGCAGAACAGAGCCTTAATCTTCTACAGTAACAGAATGGCCAGAGTTGTATGATATATTGAGTCTATATTACAAGATTGAATGCTTAGGTGATCGAACACCTAAACATCGAACTTGTAATATCGAAAGCAAAAAACAGCGAACGTCCGATTTAATGCAGGGAAAGATTTCCCTTCACCATTCACTGGATTTTGCTGTTTTGTCTACTGTAGAGTGATCTCGGAATTGGTATATTTAGTTAGGGGGGTGTGGGGCTTTGGGGGGGTGAAGCCCCTCACTTAGTTTGGGTGTAAAGTTTTTTTTCTGTGGCTGACCGATGTGTTTTCCTTCTCCATTCGATGTTTTTGGGTTCAGTATTACAAGTTTGATGTTTCGGTGTTCGATCACCTAAGCATTCAATCTTGTAATAGGTTCATAGGTTCACAGATAAGTACTAGGCTATCTGCCCGAAGGCATTTATAAGCCTAGCCAGAATGTGTTGACTTTCACTGCCCCCTTAGATTAGTTCCCTGTGCCTGTGTCCAGCAGAGCCACTGAAGTGATCCCCGGGGTAAACTTGCTGTTTCCCATCCACTCGTCAAGGTTTCTCTTGAAGAGTGTTAGCGAGGAGCTCTGCCTATTGTAGATTGGAATCCTGTTCTAAAGCATGGGAAGTCTCTGTGACAGGAATCTATCCCTCCAGCACGTCCTATTTATTGTTGTGGTGAGGTTTAGATCCCTAGAGTGTGTGGCTCAAGGGGATAAGCTTTTCTTTAGGTGGTGTATGTCCATCAGTTCTGGGTTGGACATGACCTTGTATGTCAGGCAGAAATCACCTCTGAGTAGGCGGTATGCAACCGATTGCAGCTGGAGTTTCTTCAGTCGAGCTGCATAAGGCATCTGTTTGAGGCCAGTGATCCTCTTGGTGAGGTACTTCTGTGGTCTTTCCAGCTGTTGCAGGTGTCTTGTAAGATACATCCCAAATGGGGCATTGTACTCTATGATGGGTCTGATGAGCGATGAGTAGAGGGGCACAATGACCTCTTTTGATCTGGATGCAAACCCTTTTGTGATAAGGTGTGCCATGTAGAAGGATTTTCTAGCCACTTTGGCAATGTGATTATCAAAGGAGAGTTTACTGTCTACTTGGGTCCCCAGATCCCTTATTACATCTTCCGTATTTAGGGGACTACCCCCTATGTGGTAGTTTGTGGGTACTTTGTTTTTTTCCAAAGGGAATGACTATGCACTTTTTGGCATTTAGCTTGAGGCCATGATTTTGACACCAGGTGTCTGTCTCAGTGAGACCCTTTTGGAGGATGTCTGTGTCAGCCGGAAAGTCAATTATAGCCCCTAGTTTGCAGTCGTCTGCGAACTTGGTCAGCCATAGTCCTCCTGTGCTTGCCTGTACCTCTGAGAAGTATATGCTGAACAGGAGGGGTCCTAGGACTGAGCCCTGGGGAATGCCACTTGTAACCAGTTTAGAGTCAGACCTAGCGCCCTCAACTCTTACCATGTGGTTCTGTTTGTGAGCCAGTTGGTAACCCATCTTGTGATGTAGGGGTTTATGTTCAGGCTGGTGAGCTTGTCTATAATACTAGAATGGAGAATGGTGTCAAAGGCCTTTGTGAGGTCTAGGTAGGATGTGTGTATGACCTTTCCCTTGTCTATAGCCTTGGTAACTGTCTTAAAAAAGTCCACTAGGTTTAGGAGGCATGATCTGCCCTTAACAAAGCCAAACTGGTTAGGGTCCAGTGTTTGGAGGTTCCCAATGTCTCTGTTAATGAGTTCCATGATGATGCGCTCCATAGTCATGCAGACCAAGCTAGTCAGGCTTATAGGGTGATAGTTCCTGGGGTCTGTTGTGGCTCCACCTTTGTGGAGTGGAATAACCATTGCTCTGCGCCACTCTATGGGTACATAACCTGTGGAGAGGCTGAGTTTGAACAGTGTGTTTAGGTGAGGGGTTAGTTCATCTTTGAGCTCATGTAGGACGCAGCCTGGGACACCATCCGGTCCCATTGATGCTGTGTTTTTTGCTTTGGTGAGGGCTGTTTTAACCTGAGTGTCTGTGATTTCAGGAGCTCTACATTCTTCTGGTATGGTTATGGGCCCTTTTGGGGGTGAGAGGGGGGATGAAGTTTTCACTGAACCTGTCTGCCAGGATGTTTGCAATATCGGTCGGTTCAGTGTATTTTGTACCATTCTGCACTAACTCCGAGCAGATCTGAGCATTGCCACTTAGATTCTTGACATAGCTAAAGAATGCCTTGTGGTTATCTTTGGAGTCCTTGGCAATTTTTCTTTCGAAACTGGCCTTGGATGATTTTATGATGGATCGTAGTTTCTTGCTGATACTGATCAGGGATGTCTTCCCTTCTTGGGATATTACTCTTTTCTGCACTAGTTTCCTCCTTCTATTGTATAGCTTGTTTATGGCAGGAGTCCACCAGACTGGTTTCCTTTTCTTGGAGGAGTGAGTCTTGGTTTTGCTTGGGATAGCACAATCCATGCATTCTTGTAGGTGCCCGTAGAATGCATTAGTAAAGGATTTTGCAGCTTGGACAATGTTATCCTTTAGCATGGGGGCTTAGTAACTTTCCATCTCAGTCTTAAGTAACGTGAAGTTTGCTTTTGAAAAGTTTTTCACGGTGGTTTCCTTGTCCAGGGGTGGGGGTGGAATGTGGATATCCAAAGTGATTTGTTTATGGTCAGATCTAACCAGTGAGGGGTTGACCTCCGTTGTGGAGCACCAGTCGCCCATGTTGGTGATGACCAGGTCCAATATGTTGTCACCTCTGGTGGGAGTGTTGACCAGGGCGTTTGAGTTTATAAATTCTAGGAACTGTTTGGCAAGGGAGTTAGTACTTGAGTAGTTCTCCCAATTAATGTTTGGATAATTGAAATCACCCAATATTAGGGTGTTTGGCAGGATCTTTATATTTCCCAGTGTTTCCAGAAATGTGGAATGGGGGTCCTGGGACATGGTGGGTGATCTGTAGCAAGCTACAACTTGAATAGCAGTTTTGCCCATTGTTAGTTGCACGTGGATGATCTCTGAAGCATCGTGCTGTGCCACTAACCTGGAGGTGTGGGTAGCCTTGATGAATATGGATACGCCCCCGCCTTTTGTATTTCGGTTCAGGTTCTGTGGCCGAAATGTATGGTATGAGTTGTAGCCTGGTAGTGCTGGGGTGCTCTCTGAAGCCTTAAACCAGGTTTCTGTTACTGCACATATATCGATTTTCTCCATACTGAGGAGTGCCACAAGTGCATGCATTTTGAGGTTTAGACTTCTGGCATTTAGTAGGATTACCCTCAGTTTTTTGTTACTTGTGTTATTTATGGCAGTGGATTTGTCTTTTGAGCCTTGCCTAAAAAAGGCACTATGTGGTTGGCAAGAGCCTTGGCTAGTATTTGAAAGCCTAAGGGTGACAGGTGCAAGCCGTCTCTAGCGAAGCAGCGTGGCTTCTTGAGTATGTCATCCCAGGCGGACAGACACTGGATCCCCTTTGAATGATACCAGAAACTTAGCCAATTGTTGAAATTGATAACTTTTTCTTTATACTGTAGTATCATTCTTGGTGAGGGCAGGATGCTACTCAGGGTCAGGGTCATATCGGCCTGGGCTACAAGGTCAGAGAGCTCTTCCATGTCTCTTTTCATGTAGTCCAGGGAGGTATGGCTCAGGTCATTCACACCAACATGGACAATGACAGAGTCATATTTGTACTTGTTCTGGAGTGACCTGAGTGCTTGTGTTATGTGGCAGATCCTGGCACCCGACAGGCAGCCAACAGTAACCTTTTCCTTATTCAGCCTAGTGAGTGGGACGTTAGTGTGCCTGACTATAGAGTCACCTATTACTAGTATGTTGGGTATGTTATTTTGCCTTAAGGGCTGTGATTGCATGGCACACTGGTTTTGTGAAGTATGTGTTTCATGATTTGTGTTGGGGGGTGGAGGTTGCTTGGATGTATGCTTTGGAGGTCTCTGTTGCTTTTGCAGATTTTTATTTAGAGTCTCCGAGTATGTTTCCGTGTATTTATGTGTGTTTTTTGCCGGTGCTGGTTTAATGGGTCTGTGTGAGACTGATGGTGTGATGCAAGTATTTCCCTTCTCCTCTTGACGTCTGATCCAGCCTTGGGTTGAGAGAGCTTAGCCTCCACTTTGGCTGTATAATTGCATCTCTCACATGTATTAGTGTTTGGTGGTAGGAGGAGAGGGTTGTCTGTGTACATGAGGCAGTTGTAACATTGCCTCAAAATGCCCAGATTTACCAGTTGGACTGGAGAGTACACCTGAAACTGCCCTTTGGACATGCCTGAATAGGTACAGTGAACTGTTTTACTGAATGGCTGGTAAGGTTGAATAGAGAGCCTTGTCCTGTACAGTATAGGAGGGTCTAGTGCTAGGGTTTATAAGTGCTTGCTATGAGTTTTGAGCAAGTGCTGGGCTGAGAAATGAATGGCTTGAGTGCTTAAGTTGAAAGTTTGTCTAGTTCCAAGGGAAAAATTGAAGAGGAGACTTTGTGGAGCCGGGAATAGTTATACCCTAGCTAACCGGCGCTGCCTGGTGTGCAAAAACAGGCAAATGCGGTATTTATAGCAAGGAAATGAAAGAGATAGAAATTAGCCCAAAATGGCCAGTAAACTACTAATTTCTGGGCTGAAACCACTCCTCCAGGGACAGATAGGCTGCTCAAAGCTCCCCTCTCTCACAGGTGAACAGAGAAACTTCCTTCTATCCAAGTAAGGTATGGGCAAACACAGAGATTTGTAACACAGCTCTGAATTCAGCACTTAACCTGAAAACTGGATTGTACTAGCTTAGAAAGGCGGGAAACAAGTATATATACATATATATATTTTTTTTTCAGAAAATAAAGCAGATACAATCAAAAAAACTCTTTAAATGCACAGAAAAGGATACTTATTGTTATATATCTCAGATCAGAGTTGTAGTCAATGCCACTAGTAATAAAGTAGGAAGAAGCACAAATACAGTAAAAGCAGATGAATAGAATGCAAATTTTTTTATATATATAAAACAATAGAGAATTAACAACTGATTTAAACAAGTTACCCAATTAACCAGAAAAAAGCTCAAAACTGAGCCCTGCTCCAGCAGTCTTCAATCAGACAAGTTCTAACTGCACACTCCTGCTGCTAGGGTGCAGGGGAACCTTCTCCAAAAAAAGATGGCCTGGGTTAGTGCTCAAGTTATACAAACAAAGCTAGATTCAGCAGGCCTGAATCTGGTCTATGCTGCAGCAACAAGGCGCACCAATTTCAGAAAGAAACAGTTCAAATAAGCAGGCACAGTAAGCCTGTGACCAGAAATTCCCAGCTCAGTAGGGCAGAATCCAGCCTCTCACAAGAGTGCAGGCTACACCTTCTTAATGTAAAAAAACTGGCCCAAAGCCCAAGTGCTTAAACCAGAACTAATATACTTTAGAACAGACACTAAGCCTTCAATCAGCAACTTCCAACTCAGAAGGATGTAAGCTTCCTGTCCTGCCACAACAGTGCAGACCACAAACCTTCCTAATGTGAAACAACTTGTCTAAAGCCCAAGTGCATAATCCAAAGGCTTAGAATAACAGTTACAATTTAATTGGTTACTAACAAGCAGTAATAAATGCAGCAGAATAAATGCTATTAAGTACTTTTAAGAACAGGCAGCAAGAGCAAAATAAGTAATAAAGTAGGAAGAAACACAAACACAGTAAGCAGATGAATAAAGTGCAAACATTTTTTTTTTCTCTCCGTATTACGTAGAATGAGCTAAAGACACTAGACTGGGAGGAGTGTCACAAATGAAATATACAGTAGGGGTGGGCAATTGCAAAGCCACCAAGTATAAAAAGAAAACACCAATACTGGGGGCAGGGTGGGGGAAAAATCAACTCAGAAAAATAACACTTTCAGCACAGATCAGAAGCCAGCAAATATTATCTAAATCAATCAAGCAAAAGCAATTAGAATACTGTAGAACTTTGGAAAGAAGTGCCAAAAAATATACTTATCAATTTATATTTTGAGTTGTTTCTGTAGCACTCTCAGTCAGAACTCAATTAGATTCAAGCAATGAATGCCGAGGTAACAAACAGGGAATCTTAATATAGACGCAATATATTGATACCCTTGATGATAATATATGTTGACATTGAGCAGGACCTGTTTGCTCAAATATTTAACAAGTAAATGCAAATTAAGATTATGTATACAATCAAGCAAAAGCAATTAGAATACTGTAGAACTTTGGAAAGAAGTGCCAAAAAATATACTTATCAATTTATATTTTGAGTTGTTTCTGTAGCACTCTCAGTCAGAACTCAATTAGATTCAAGCAATGAATGCCGAGGTAACAAACAGGGAATCTTAATATAGACGCAATATATTGATACCCTTGATGATAATATATGATGACATTGAGCAGGACCTGTTTGCTCAAATATTTAACAAGTAAATGCAAATTAAGATTATGTATACATATTGTACACACATGTACAGTACATACAGACACACACACATGCACACACACACACACACATATATATGGGTTTACTCACTTTAGTCGAATAGTCCATACATTGACCACGGAAACATCAACTGCAAAAGATTGGCAAACCAAACATTGAGATTTTACCATGCATTTGCTGAAAAAGAACCTTGTTATGTCCAATTTTCAAACCAAAATAGTTTAATAAATAATGTGTCCCCCTGCAATTATATATACTAAATCTGAGATTGCACAATCCCTGGGGAAAGGGAATATTCTCCTATCTGGAGATTCTTTATCTGACACATCTGTCAACCATCTGCGTGTATATATATATATATATATATATATATATATATATATATATATATATATATATATGTATATATAGATTTTGGTCTACTCACTTTAGTTGAGTAGCCCATATGTTGACCTTCGAAACATCAATCTCAAAAGGCTGACAAACTGAGCATCAGCACGTTACCACATGTGCTGGGAAAAAATCTTGGCGCATGCAATTTTCAAACAAAAATAAATAAATAAATAAATAAATAAATAGCATGCCCCCCTACCCACTGCTAATTACATATACACTAACTATGTGATTGCACAATCCCCAAATGCAGGTATATATATATATATATATATATATATATATATATATATATATATATATATATATATATATTTTTTTTTTTTCCTAGAAGCAGACTAATTAGTCTGACCAGCCTCAGATAATAATACAATAAGGACATAGGGAACCTCCAAACTCTGGACCTGTCTCAGTTTGGATTCATCAAGGGCAGGTCATGCTTACTCAGCCTGATGGACTTTTTTGAACAGATCAACAAAACAATGAATGATGGTAGAGCATTATACATAACATACCAGCAAGTCATCACATGCACAGATCAACAAGTCAAATGTCATTAGAAATATTCGGTCTAAGGATCTAAACCTTTTCTGTAACATCAAAAAAACAGTTTGGTGGGGCAGGTATATCTCATAGAAGATACTACTGCACTGGAACAGACTCCACATCTCAGTCTATATTCAAGCACAACATGGATCCAAGGATGGTTATTAGAAAATTTACCACAGGAATACCCCTGTAGTACTAATGGATAGGGACAACTCCTTAAATACTTTATCTTAAACATGGGTCTCCTCAAGCTATCTATAGTAAGATAAGTTATTCTCACTAGACGTAATACATTATTATCAGCCATGGGATGGGTAAGGAAAATCAAAACAGCAAATGGGATACGTTAATTGTTGGGAGGGTGGCCTAATGGTTAAGGCATTTGCCTTATAAATACAAGGTACAGAGTTTGAATCTCACAGGGGATAACTGGCTAGGCTTAAAATTGCTCGCAAGGGCAGTTAGCCTAGTACTAACCTACTAATTCAAGCACCAAAAGAGAAACTGGCTAAGTTTAAATGACCCGCAAGGGCAGCAGGCTAGTAGTTACCTATGAACCTCTGAACAGCAGAAATATGGCCTTCCAAGGTGTGACTACCCTCTGTAAAAAAACTCTTACCAAGTTAACCTCAAATTTTTATCCTTCCCTCTCCTCTCATTGCCAGTCATTCTGTTTTCCCTCATCTGTTCCATCTTTTTAAAATTCATTTCTTAGGTTCATAGCTGTTTACTAGGCTATAGGCCACAAGGGCCTTTGTAAGCCGAGCCATGCATCCCCAAATCTCTGACAAGTTCTGATACCCTTGATAATTGTAAACATTGGCCTGGGAGAAGAACCATTTACAGATTACCTGTGTCCATTAGAGACACAGGTGCCAAATCAGAGATAAATTTCTGGTTTCCCATCCCATTGTCCAAGTTGCACTTGAATTGGGTCAGGGAGGAACTCTGCTTCATATGGATGAGCTGTGACATGTGTTTAGGTGTGTGTTTGCATAATGGAATATTTTAGTGGTGTTACTGGAAAGGTATAAAGTGAATCAGGAAGCCTGCTAAACCAACTATGAATACTTTAGATTTAAGATAAAGGAAGGCAAAAAGTGTTACTTACTTTAGCACAATAACTACCCGTGGGTATTCAGTGCATGAAACAAAGTGTTTTATTTTTATTTCTTTTCTGCAAACCTCTAAGAAAATAATCTGATTTGTAGGTGGTATGAATTCAGTTGTTGCAGGATGCTGCATTGCTGTGCTGCTGGTTTCATGATTAATTGGAACAACAATGCACTAGATGGAGCAGTTGACTACAGCATGCTTTTATGTATATTCTACCGCATCCAGCTGTGTTTGAAACTATTACATTCTCCTTTGAGACTCTTTATGGCTTAAGGAACAGTAGTCTTTTTTCACTAATCTAGCTAGTATAGTCAACAGGAATTAATTCCAAAGTATATTCATTTTAGTATGTCTGTTCTGTTGTTAGATTTTCTGACCTTTTCTTGTTCCTAGTGTAATAAAAACAACAGAAAACACAGTCCACATTTTCTGATAGATATAGTCACAGAATAACTGATACCCACTATTTACTTCACAGTCAATCTTTTGACATAGATGCCTCTTTGTCATCTGTACTGTGATTTCATAAATAGATACTGTGTCAGATTATTAGCAAGGGAGCTATTTAAAATGTTTTCTCTGTAGGCCTTTTACACCAACAGCAAGATCTATTGTTTCTGCATGAATAACTCTGAAAATGAGAATAATTATTTAGTTAGATGCCACAGCTAATACAATGTGTTTCTGAAAGCATGGTGGTTTGGTTTGAAAATGACTATTGAGGTTGGCCTCATATTGATTGCTGTCCTGTCTACTAGGTCCTTCAATAATTTATTTATTAGGCAAATGGATATGCCCAAAATTTTTTTTTCATTAACAACTTGGGTCACAGTCCCAAATACACATCAAATCAAATGCATTTAACAAAGATGCAAAAATATTAAATTACAATTGTAATGTTTGTTATTTATTTATTTGCTAACCTTGGTAAAGCACTGATTCATGTGGACATTTGAAGACTCTGCCTGGGAGCAATGTCTGATTATGTCTCATGTTCAGAGTCACACAGTGGGTTAATGGAAGTGGAAGCAGCTTGTTATCAGCTCAAAGCTTAATCCTCTGTACTAACAGCCATATGTCCTCTGTGTTAATTGACAGATATCCTGTACTCTTAACTGCCAGAGTAGTTTCTACATAGTACAAAAATATAAACATATTAGATTTTTTACAAATGGAGTTGCATATTATACATATTTCAGTCAATTTTTATTGTTTTTTTCTTGTCATCATCACAATGTGATGTTTTATACCATTTCCCTTGTGACCTGAGTTATAGCTGCAAATGGTCTGAGTAGCCAGATTGGCCCATTCATCCTTTACTGTTATCCCCTTTTTCATTTGGGAATGGAGAGAGCTGGGGTTTGACTATTCTTATTACTTTGAACATAATTGTAAGCCCGTCTTCTTGGAGGTTGCTGAATGCAGCACCAAAATAAAGTTGGAGATGTTACCCCACTAATGAATGTGTACTTGCACAGACATGCTGACATTAGTTTATATTGTAGCGTTCTGCTTTGAAGCTCCTACTGTTCTGCACTTTAAAGCTAAATCATCTAGGTGGCAGTATTGTAGCTGATTTGAACCACTTCCCCAGCGCTCGGCCCAACCAGGTGGATGACGTCACTTATTCCTATCCTCTCACCTGACTCGTCTAGTGCTCACCTCTCTGTACCAGGGTGCCGGATCATTAAAGTATAATTTAACTTCTTATGATGAAATGCAGGATGGGCTTAATTCTCATGTAGAGATCATAGAAAAGTAGTTACAGTATTAATTGGGTGCTAAAATTAGATAAACACAGACTGGTAGTGCATCCGTATATTTTCATTTTGTACTCACAGCCTTTTACTGTCCCCCCAAACTTTCTCATTTTTAAAAAAATGCACATACTTCTCTAAGTGTTGCTCTGAACAATATTATGAAATGTATGCATTACTTTGAGATAATGAGTGGCACAACAATGACAAGAAGTTATCAGGTACTAAATCAAATAGCTTAAAAATCTGCATTTAACTGTGTGTTGTAGGCATTACCTTAGGCAGTTACTGACTTCATAGTGTCCCTATAAATCATGTTGTTTCAAAGAAAAATTCAAGAAAAAACGTACTTTCGCAAATATTTTGGTAAGAGGATGGTAGCAACTTCTTCTTCATGTCTTCTATATCTGATTTTGCAACATCCTTCTCCAAGTAAGTGTTGTAACTTTTCCTTTGCTAATCAAATGCAGTTTGTTTGTTATTCTACCAGCTTTTTAAGTTTATATAAGAGCAATATTTAAAACCTTCCTTTGATTTTGGACATTTTTCCCCCAATCATTTTTGTCTTAGCCCACCTTCCTTTGATTTTGGACATTTTTCCCCCAATCATTTTTGTCTTAGCCCAGAATTCTTGTGCTAAGAGGATGAGAGGTAGAGAAAAAAATGCACACCCATAGATATTCTCACACACAAGCACACACATACACACAGATGCACAACCCCCCACACACAAATACGCGCACACACACACACACACACACACACACACACACACACACACACACACACACACACACACACACACACACACACACGCGTACACAAACACTAAACACTTAGCTCTATAATCCTTTCTTGTTTACATTTGCACAAGGGATAGGTATGGCCTTTAAGAGTACTGGCTGAAGCAGAGATCCCCAGATTCATAGACTTTGTACTTGCCCTCTATAAAATCTACCCAAACAGCTTATTTTACTTATATGGGTTACAGTCTTTATATTCTCTTACCTCACTCTAAAGCCTGCCCAGCTATCTCCAATGAGAGCATACATATTTTTAGTCACTCTCTACTGTGCTGCTTGCCCCTACACCTGCCAAAATATCTGTTTGAGATTCACTTGCCTAGTGTTGGCACTATTCTGCCTTTCTCCTTCCATAGCAGTGTTTGTACTCACTTGTTGGCACTTATTTGGCTTTCTCCTTCCATGCCAGTGTTTGTGCTCACTTGTTGGCACTTATTTGGCTTTCTCCTTCCATGCCAGTGTTCGTACTCACTTGTTGGTACTATTCTGCCTTTCTCCTTCCATACCAGTGTTCATACTCACTTGTTGGCACTTATTTGGCTTTCTCCTTCCATGCCAGTGTTCGTACTCACTTGTTGGCACTATTCTGCCTTTCTCCTTCCATACCAGTGTTCGTACTCACTTGTTGGCACTATTCTGCCTTTCTCCTTCCATACCAGTGTTTGTACTCACTTGTTGGCACTATTATACCTTTCTCCTTCCATACCAGTGTTCGTACCCCCTTGTTGGCACTTATTTGGCTTTCTCCTTCCATACCAGTGTTCATACTCACTTGTTGGCACTTATTTGGCTTTCTCCTTCCATACCAGTGTTCGTACTCACTTGTTGGCACTTATTTGGCTTTCTCCTTCCATACCAGTGTTTGTACTCACTTGTTGGCACTTATTTGGCTTTCTCCTTCCATGCCAGTGTTCGTACCCATTTGTTGGCACTTATTTGGCTTTCTCCTTCCATACCAGTGTTCGTACCCACTTGTTGGCACTTATTTGGCTTTCTCCTTCCATACCAGTGTTCATACTCACTTGTTGGCACTTATTTGGCTTTCTCCTTCCATACCAGTGTTACACTCACTTGTTGGCACTTATTTTTCTCCTTCCATGCCAGTGTTCATACCCACTTGTTGGCACTTATTTGGCTTTCTCCTCATACCAGTGTGTTCACTACTCACTTGTTGCACTTAGCTTTTTTCCTTTTGTTGGCACTTATTTGGCTTTCTCCTTCCATACCAGTGTTCATACTCACTTGTTGGCACTTATTTGGCTTTCTCCTTCCATACCAGTGTTCGTACTCACTTGTTGGCACTTATTTGGCTTTCTCCTTCCATACCAGTGTTCGTACTCACTTGTTGGCACTTATTTGGCTTTCTCCTTCCATGCCAGTGTTCGTACCCACTTGTTGGCACTTATTTGGCTTTCTCCTTCCATACCAGTGTTCGTACCCACTTGTTGGCACTTATTTGGCTTTCTCCTTCCATACCAGTGTTCATACTCACTTGTTGGCACTTATTTGGCTTTCTCCTTCCATACCAGTGTTCGTACTCACTTGTTGGCACTTATTCGGCTTTCTCCTTCCATGCCAGTGTTCGTACCCACTTGTTGGCACTTATTTGGCTTTCTCCTTCCATACCAGTGTTCGTACTCACTTGTTGGCACTTATTTGGCTTTCTCCTTCCATGCCAGTGTTCGTACTCACTTGTTGGCACTTATTTGGCTTTCTCCTTCCATGCCAGTGTTCATGCTCATTTGCTTCCTTTGTTTCCCTCTTTTATTAACTGCTCTGGCCCCCTTATGTCTCACACTGTCTCTAACATTCATCTGAGATGTTTGCTTTACACCTAGTGCTTAACTTGAGTCTTTACCTTACTTTTGCTATGCACTCAACATATACTTTCTACCCACTTCTCACATCATCAAGCCGATACCCACTTCCCCTAATCCCATCAGTTTACCCTTCCAGTTTGTCCTTTCTGATCATGACTAATACTGACACACCCCTGTCGCCTCCTTGAGCAGCTTTCCTTCTTGCTGATGTATTTTTGTTTCTTCCCTTACTACAGTTCCCATCATGTCTGGCACTGGACACCCGCCATTCCTCTCACTGCCATCCTTCTCCTATATTTTAAATCCTGATGCATGCCCACATCTCATCATTCTTCTCCCATTATCTGGATGTACTCCACCAATTGCCTGCTCCTATTTCTCTATGCTTCCCCTCTATTGACTAACCTAGGTAAAACTGTACTCATTAAATTATCAACTTGCTATAATCACATTGCCAGATTTGCCACTGGCATTACCTACAAGACACATCACTGTACTAACCTAAAAACGCTAGGGTGGTTAGAACTACCTTCCCTAATCCAGCTTAACCAGCTGTTAGTTGCATTAAAGTATTAAACCAACCTGATAAAACACCGGCACTCAAACTCATAATTTACCTCCACAGCACCCTCAGTACACTTAGATCATCAAACAAACTGCTTGTCCAGACTATCAAAGCTTATAACTCAGCCGGTGCCTCTCTGTTTGCTAACTATGTTGGTAAAATTTGGAATTCCCTTCCAGCAAATATTACTCTAGAAACCCCCATAAGTCAATTCAAAAATAGTCTAAAACAATACATTAAATTACATTGTTCTTGCCGATGTTCTAAACCTGACTAACACATTCATTACTATTGCAAAGGAATTACCCTAGTGTATCTCAACTACCCTGAGGCTTCTAGGTCCTCATCATATGTAATACTGTTGATTACTAAATGCATCAATTGTTAATCTGAATTATTCTGTAAATAACATTTTTTATGTTACATTTGTATGTTTATCTTACATTTTATGTTTTATGTATTATGGATATTATGGAATGTATTTTGTTTCTGCCTTGGAGCCTTTCTCCCTGGGCCTCCGTGGAAAATGGACATGTATCCAGTCGGACTATCCAGGTCAACAAATGTTAAATAAATAAATAAATAAAAATTCTTTAAAATCATTGTATTAAATCTCAGTTTTCTGGTCTTTTCCATGACCCATATCCCTCTGCTCTCTGACTAACCTGAGTGCTTCTCTAATCTGCCTTTTTTGAAAACCTTTAATATTGTATGTCAGAAAAAGTTAACATAGAAAATTCGCAAACACACAATTTAAAGGCATAAACAAAAGCATCAATGAAATAACCAGTTAATATCATAGATGCATTTTGTAACTAATCACTATCCGTTATGGATAATTTGCTTATAAGAAACTGTCCCTACAATATAAAAAGGTACTCTAAAACTTCAGTTCATCCTTTCTCAGTTTAATGGTCCCATGTGTCCTTTTTAACCTAGTCACATACATAGGCTTGACTACCGAAATGTCACCATGTATCTACTTCCAGAACTTAAAAGTTGTCTGAACTTTTGAGTATTCTTCATAGTCAGTTTATATTTAGGGTCACACATGTCTAATGCCCAGAAACTGAGATCTTCCATTGATAGGATAACCAGACAAGTTGCATTGGTACAGCCAAGATCACTCTGCTCCAAACATTTTGAGTCACTTGGCAATTCTAGTATAGATGCCAGTGTTCCAACCCTGACTGACCATGTTTCCAGCATACATTTCATCTTAACTTTTTTTCTGAAAGCTGTTTGGGTGAATATTATCAAAAATGGGGCCCTTTTGATTTGTGTGAATGCTAATGCTGGAATATCTTGGAATCATTGCTGGAATGTCAGAGTAATATTCCATTCTTGCTGCAAGAAACATGTACCTGGCATGTTTATTTTCTGTCTGGCTTTAGTTTCACTAAAAATTTCCACCTTAAATTGAAACATCCATGTGTGCAGGATTGATAGGTGCCTTCAGGAGTCGCGTGGATAGGAATACCATGGATAGGCACTTTCCTGCTGTCTCTGTGGCCAGCTTGATGGACATGGGCATCCTGAGGCAATGTAGCAATTGTCTCCTGTACGCTGACAACCACTTGATCCTGAAACAAATAAACACAATATGAGTGAGAGATGTAGTTCCACTATGGAAACTGAGACACGACTCTCACATACTGACAATGGCAAACAGGTTGTCAGCACAGGCACATCATTTCCTTCACTAAATAAGGACTCAACACATAAATCTACATATGTGGAGGTCCTCACAAGTAACTTAACTAAACCTCAAAGGCCTCCCATATGATGCCCTCAGAAACCACATGCAAACAAAACCAAGTCAACACCAACCACTGCACATGAAATTGCAATTGCACATCACAGTGTCTCCACAAGCAAGCCACTAAGATGAAACACCACACATTCAAACATCTTGGTCAAAGGAGACTCCATTGTGAGACACACAACACCCCCCCACACACACACACACACTAGGTTGAATAAGGAGAGGGTTACAGTCAGTTACCTGTCAGGGGCCAGGATTCACCAGATCACACATGTACTCAGGTTACTCAACCAGAAGTACCAGTATGACTCAGTCATAGCCCATGTGGGTGTGAATTACCTGAGGCATACCTCTCTGGACTATATGAAGAGAGACATGATGGATCTCTCTGAATATGTATCTGAAGAAGGGCATTAGCCTGAAAGTGCTTACACATCATTTTTTGCTCTGATTTTATGTTGTTGTATGCTGTTTTAAGTGATTAAACCTTGGATTATACTTTGTGGTGGTTGCCATTTTTACTGCTCAACTTATTTGTGTGGGCAGCATTACCTTTGGTAAGGTTATTTTCTACATCTTGTTTGAATATGTGTAGTAGGCTGGAATGAGCTTGGCATTAAGCAACATTCTACACTCACCAAGAATGATACCACAATACAAACAGATAATGATTGACTTCAATAATTGGCTTAGCTACTGGTGTCATTCCAAGGGGATCCAGTATTTGTAAGCCTGGGGATGACATGATCGACAGACCTTGCTGCTTTGCAAGAGATGGTCTGCACCTATCACCACTAGGCTTTAGAATACTAGCCAAGGCATTAGCCACTTCATAGTGTCTTTTTAGGGCAGTGGCAAACCAACTGACCCACCAACATAACAAATTCTTCTAATGCCAAACTGAGGGTACTGCTGCTCAATGCCAGGAGTCTTAATAAGAAACTGCACTCCTTGGAATCACTCCTTGCCCCAGAGAATGCTGATGTCTATGCAGTTACAGAGATGTGGTTCATGACTGCAGAAAGCACCCCAGCAGTGCAAGGTTACAATGTCTATCACAAATTCAGATCACCTTCTGAAAAGGAAAAAATTAAAGGAGTACATAAAATGCAAACACACCTCCAGTTTGGTCAAGCAGGATGACTCGCTTGAGCTACTCCATGTCCAGCTGACCATAGACAAAATCCCCTCCATATCATTGCTAGCTACAGATCCTCAACCATGAACCAGAAAACCACTCTACATACTTGAAGTTACTAGAATCACTTACCATTCAGCCCAACACACTAGTCATGGCTGATTTTTACTACCCCTCCATAAACTAGGAAACATACATGACCACTAGCATGTAGACTCAGAAATCCCTGGACAATGCAACTGTTCTGGAACAGCTGGTCTGCACTCCCACTAGGATCTCAAATATCCTTGACATGAATGTTAACATGGGGGGGTGTTGCACACCCCAGCATAATGTCCTCATTGGTAAGATTGGATCATATATTGGTTTTCTCTGAAATAAATGTAACGGTAGAACCACCATCAAACCCTAAAACCCTAAAGAATTTTTCCAAGGCAAATTACCTTCTACTAAGAGATAGCATAAGTAATTTTAAAGCTCTCCTGACCCCAAAAACAAAGAGGTCTATGCAGAAGTATACACAAATGCCCATACAACCACTTAAACAACTGCATAGAATCGTCAGTACCTGATCTAACTAAACCGAGGTCTAGCAGGAAAAACAAGTCACACTGGTCATAAATAGAAGAAATTCCTGTGTCGAAGTAAGTGGGAGAGTCCACAACAGAGAAAAAAATCCCTCGTTAGTCTTACAGGCAAATCAGGGAACTAATCAAGTCTAGAAAGCTAAATGTTGTGTCTTTCGGCTTTTCCTGGTTAGGGGTCACCACAGCGGAACTCCGGTCCGCTAATGATTGGCAATAGATTTTTACGTGCCGAGTTGCCGGCCCTGATGCACAACCTTCAATGAAGGTATGCCCATTTATGCATGTCTCCACACAGAAGATGCTCTAGCTGAGAATCGAACAGGACAACGTCTTACTGTGAGGCGACAACGCTACCCCAACACCAAGCTAAATATGAGACTAAAATTGCCTCCCAAACAAAAGATAACCACATAACATTTTTTAGTTATGTCTGAAATCTTAAAGGAAACACTCAGCAATGTGCTGAGTTGGCTGTAGATGGCACTACCTATGCTCAGCCAGAAGAAATAGCAAACCTGCTGGCAAATAAATTTAGCTCAGATTTCACCCCCTCTTCACCTTCGGTCACACCCTATGAAATACTGCATACCATTCCTTTGCCCATTGCTATGACAAAAGAAGAGGTCATCGCTGTGCTCTCTAAAGCTAGAAACATGGTGTTAGTGGACACTATGGAATCCCAAGGTGCCTGGTAAATAGCTTGAAACATGACCTAGCAGACCCACTTGGATCTCAGTTTAACCACAGTCTCTAGACAGGCTCTCTCCTAGTAGAGTGGGAAGGGGGACCATCAACAGACCCAGGAAACTGACTGACTAGCCTCACATGCAAGGCTATGGGAAGTATAATCATGGACTTGAGTAACAATGACATAGGAAATTCCAGAATCAAGTCCCAGCCCAGTTCGGCTTCATGCACAGCAGGTTCTGCCTGCTTAGTGTGGTGGACTTCATTGAGAAGGTTTCCAACGCCACGGATGAGGGTAACAACAGTGTGTGCCACCTACCTTGACCTTGTCAAGGCATTTTACACAATACTCCACTCGGGTATTACAGATAAACTCACAAAATTGGGCATAGACTTCTATGGCTCACATTTAGGACACATGTTGTTGGAGTGGGGGAATCCACATCCAGCCAGAAGCCAGTCACCAGTGGAGTACCACAAGGCTCAGTGCTGGTTCCCCTCCTGTTTGGGATATACTTCTGAGATGGCAAGGTAAATGTAGATGGCCTTTGGCTGACTAAGTTTGCTGATGATTGCAAGTTTGGGCAGTCATTGACTCCTTAAATGATGTTGATATCCTACAGAAAGGTCTGATGCAGACTAATGATTGATGTCAGAGCCGTAACCTCAAACTAAATGTGAAGAAATGCATAATAATACCCTTTTGGAAATCAAATACCCCTGCAAATGATAACATTGATAGCACCCTCCAAGAGTGGATCCAGTGGTGAGAGATCTGGGTACTCAGATAGATAGTAATCTGAACTTTGACTGCCATGTTTCCATGGTGGTGAGGAAATCCTTCTATGGCTCAGTATATAAGTAAGGGAATGGCATCCAGATCTAAGGATGTCATAGTGCCACTCAGTGGCGGCTGGTGACTTCAAATCAAAGGGGGACTGCAGGAGACAGCTGAATGGGTGGGGTCAATGGGAAGGGGTGTGACCAACTAGAAAGGGGAGGAGCTATACTCAAAACCACAAAAACTAACGAAATACACTGCCCTGGGTGCCAAACCATCATTATGAGAGTCCAATCAAGACAAAATGAAGTGTAGAGGAATAAAAATATTTCAGTGCATTGGCTGCATGACAGCTTACTTAATATCTAGATGGAAACAAAAAGGTTGTGAGGCATGAAAAAATAAATTACTTTTTACATACATTAATGGAATGCCAGTCAAAATCAAGTATAAGAAAAACAAGCAGCACTCAACTCAAACCACTTCTTGCACTGCAGTTCTAATTATAATTTATATTCAGCTTTATTAAAGTACCAAGTAACATGCTAAAAGTAGAAATCTCTGATGCCCCCACTTGTAAAAATGTTTCTTATCCAAAAAAAGACCTGCTGCCTGACAACTATCTACTTGCTTCATGGGGAAAACATGATCAAAGTAAAAAATGAAAAGCAAACAAGAAATAAGCTCAAGATACACTGCTTAAAATGATTACTGTATAGGTTATGGACCACACGACTGGCATTCTGTTTAGTTTACGGGTAAAGCATGCAGAGATGACTGGAAGTCTCCAAGTGTAATGAGCTTCTTAAAATAATGTAATCCTGTCCTTTATTACAAATACTGTCATATGCATTTCAATACCCAAGGCTTATACATTATCTAGTTAAGTATTCTCTACATGGCAACAACAGAAAGGCTTTCAATGTTGGCAATTCTTTAACAGTATGCTTATTAAAGCTTACTTGCATCTTATGATCTCAGCCAAGCTTACCTGATGGTCATTAAAGTATTGCTACTTAAACACAGAGCAACAGGCACTTTGAGTAATAAACATAAATCAATAGTACAAAAAATATGACAGAAACCAGACCATTCTGCAAAAATCAAGGACAGATGAAAAGCCACTCTAGTACTTGTGTCTACCTTGGATGGGGGGGGGGGTACTCTGCACATTTACACTGCATAACTACTCCTTGCCTTGCTTCGACACATCCAGAGTCACTACAAGGGGGAGTGGGGTACAACAAGTATGTCACAATTTGAAATGTCTCTGGCTGACTGTGATGGCCCTGACACATTTGTCATACCTCTCAACCTCAGAGCAAGAAATCTGGACAAAGCCATACAAAGAAGTGGGATAAAGGCCCAAAAATAAGGACAATTTTTAAATATTGCTCTTATAAACTTAGAAAGATAATAGAATAGGTCTTGCATTAGTATGAATTTTCTGAATGGTATGAAATCTGAAACTCAAATGTCTGTCATTATTTTCTAACTTCAGTCTTTAATGATTTGTCACTAATTTGCCAAAAAACCCACAATTTTGCCAAAAACAAAAACACAATTTTATGAAAAGTGGACCAAAAATCTGATGTAAAAATATAAAATAGCCACACAATACAGCTGGGAACCTGTCAAAGAAGGGACACTTTAATATTAGTACTGCTAACTTGAGCAGCTGACAAAATAAAAGAATCTACATGCATTTCTGAAATAAAAGTAATCTATAACTCTGATTATTACAGTTATTTCTTAATTGTAAACCCTCCATGTTTTCTTCCAAAATTGCTATTTTGTGGAGGGATTATTAGGGGGAAGAGCAACATTTTGAGCCAAAATCAGGGACAGTTGAGAGGTTTGGCTATGCCTAATTCTATAAAGCAATTTATTTGCATGTACCTCTCAACCTGTTAATGCAATAAATCTCGACAAGGCCAAATATATTGGGGGAACATATAAACAGTACTAAAAATTGCTCTTGTATAAACTGCGACAGTTGATAGAACAGCATGCATTTTTCTGAAGGTTATGAAGTCTGAAACTCAGTATGTCAGTATTTAGTGACTTAATTCCTAAATGATTTGCCAGAAAACCACAAATTTTATGAGGAACAAACCAAAAATAAGAAGCACAAATCTATTCATTCTTTGAAATTCTGGACAGTTGGGAGGTATAGTTCAGCTGGGGCTGTCTTTAAGTTTGCCGCCTTTCCCCCTCACAAAATCATGGTCAAATGGAGCCTCCCCCTGCAGCCATTCCAATGATCCATTACTTGGCTATTTCACTCCATTTACCATAAACACTAATGTGCATACTGATTTACTTCTATGGTGATTTGGACTTCATTTCAAAGATTTATTTTGCATTTTACAGCACAAACACTAAGACATCTGCTAAACAAACTTAGCATTAAAACTTCTCTGCCCTTGAAACTCACATTCATTGAAACAGCATTGAAACCCACATTCAAAGAAAATACATTTTACCAGTGGCAGAACTGCCCAATTCAGAACATCTTTCCAGTAAACAATGAAACAAAATGCATGCACCCATAATGACAAAACTGCCCAGTTCAGAACATTTCCATCATAAAAGTCTACTCAAACGTCTGCAGTCCACCATTATCAGTAAATATGCACAATTCTACAGTCCACCATTATCAGTAAATATGCACAATTCTGCAGTCCACCATTATCAGTAAATATGCACAATCTCTGAAGAAGTAAAAAAGTCATCTAAATAATTCCACATTAAATAAATCTGTAACTAATGAAGAGGTTGCTGCTAGCAAACACCTTTATATTTCATGGTTTCATTGAAAAATAAAGTGTCTGATGCCCCTGAAGAATAAATTGCCTATATTACATTAAAAATGATAAGCTAGTAATATTGCAATAGGAAATGGATAGCAAACTGATAACAGGCTCATAGTTAGTATCTTAACTTTTTCAGTACGGCAGCATTCACCCCTTGTGGGAGTAGAACCAACAACCTTCTGCATCAAAAGCAAAAACAAAAAACAAAACCTGTTGTGCTATTAGCAATGCAAGCTGACTTAGCATAAGCAGCACTAAACTTCTCTTCCCCTGCAGCTCTCAGCTCCTTGTAAAATCTACTCAATACTCAACTGCATCTCAACTTCGCAACACAAGAAATCTGGAAAAAGCCAAATTTATTCATGGGGAGGGGCAAAAGCCCAAAAACCAGGGACACATTAAACATTGCTTGTATAATCTTGGAAAGTTGCTAGAATAAAATGCTGTGTTGCCACCATAAATTTTACTGCCAAGGTCCCTGTGCAAAAGAGTCAGAGCAACATACCACTATGCCAAATCAGCTGCTTTGTGAAAGAAAAATGCTGTGTTACCACCATACATTTTACTACCAATGTCCCTGTGCAAAACAGTCAGAGCAACATACCACTATGCCAAATCACCTTCTTTGTGAAAGAAAAATGATGTGTTACCACCATACATTTTACTGCCAAGGTCCCTGTGCAAAACAGTCAGAGCAACATACCACTACGCCAAATCAGCTGCTTTGTGAAAGAGCGGAAGACTGAAACTTAAATGGCTGTCATTTAATGAATTCAGTTCTCACCATAGCTGTCAACCTCTTAGCACAAAACACCTGGACAAAGCCAATAATGGGGTAATACAGTCCCAAAAATAAGGATAAAGTTCAAATATTCATCTTATAAACTTAGAAAATTGCTAGAATAAAAGGTTAGGTTGTGTTACTATGTATTTTCTGAAGAATACGAAGTCTGAAATTCAAATGCCTGTCAAGTTTACTTCTGATGGAACAAAAACAATTTTCAGCAGAGACCCAGGGAGAAATACTGCAGGCATGTCTTTGTAAAATGGCAGGACACCAGAGCAAATCTACACAAACACAGGGATAAGATGCAGTCTCCACACAGAAGGCACCCCAGCCAAGAATCAAACCAGAAAACCTATAGCTGTGAGGCAACAATGCTACCACTGCACCATCAGATATGTAAGGAATTAAACATTCAGAAACCTGAAGTCTGAAATTCAAATGCCTGTCAATTTTATTTAACATTTGTTAATCAGGACAGTCTGACTTGGAACAAAAAAACAATTTTCAGCAGAGGCCCAGGAAGAAATAATGCAGACATGTCTTTGTAACATGGGAGGACACAAAAGCAAACCCACAGAAACACAGGGAGAAGATGCAGACCCCACACAGAAGGCACCCCAGCCAAGAATCAAACCTGAGAACCTGCAGCTGTGAGGCAACAATGCTACCACTGCACCATCAAATATCAAGCATTGCATCATTTAGAAACCACAGATATTATGAGGAACAGATCAGATCAAATATGAGGCAAAAATCTGCAATTTTTTTACAAATGGTGGTGGGTAGGGAATTCAGGTCCTTAACACCTGTATATAAGGTACAGGGTTCAAGCTTGAGGTATTCCCTGCCACACCACCATGAGTTTGTTCTAGCCATCAGTATATAGCAACTGGGGCATTTACACACACACACACACACACACACACACACACATACACTCAACATAGCCATCTTACCACACACACTCCACATAGCCATCTTACCACACACACTCCACATAGCCATCTTACCACACACACTCCACATAGCCATCTTACCACACACACACACACACGATCCACATAGCCATCTTACCACACACACGATCCACATAGCCATCTTACCACACACACACACGATCCATATAGCCATCTTACCTTCCCTTCGTTCATAGCTAGCATGGCGCGTTTGAGCACATCCCCGCGAGATCTGGAGCACATCCACCACACGCGCGAGATCCCGATGAGACTCCAGCCTGCCGACGTTGCTGTCCAGGTCCGACCTGTTGTTCCCTTGTTCCCAGCGACAGTCTATGCAGTTTAAAACTGCATAGACTTCTGGGAGCTCTGTTCTTCATGTTTCCCAGTTCGGACTGCTGCTGAGACAGTCTGCGCATGCTCCAGACTGTCTCAGCAGCAGTCCGCCTAGTGCGCATGCGCGAAAGTCCGCGATTTTTAAATTTTTTTTTGATCTTTTCTTTTTCTTTTTATTTCTTTATTTTACAGCTGAGGGGGCTGCAGTCCGGCAGTCCAATAGCACAGGTCGCCCCTGGTGCCACTGTACTCGGCCCTCATCAGACCAATAAACGAGTACAATGCACCCATTGTTATGTAAATCACCAGGCACCTGCAACAGCTGGAGTATCCTCAGAGGTTTCTCATCAAAAACTACAGGGCATAACCAACATGTCACATATGGACTGATTAAAAGCCCTATTACTGTATTCAGTTTCCAACCAATTACTGAGGGGTGATCTGTGCCTGACCTACAAGGCAGTCTCTGACCCAGCCCTGATGGAAATGTTGCTAGTCACAAAACTAACTGCATGAGGGTTACCCACTCTAATCTAAATCTGATCTCTGACATGAATTATGCTGGAAAGACAGATATGTGCTCCAGAGATTGCCCGTCCTGTGGAGAAGGCTTCCTATTCACATGAAGCAGAGCCCTTCCCTGACCATCTTCGAGTGTAATTGGACCAATGGACGGGAAACTACAAATTCTCTCCTGGGGTGGTGCCCATGCCCCTTGTGGACATAGGTAGCCTGTAAATATTTTCAAAATCCCACTTGCTGACTCTTGTTATCTTTCCCCCTAGGGATAGAAAATTGGATAAAATCCACATAAAACTGGCTAATGTTGTAAGGGGTCTTGAGCAGTTAGCATAGTAATCTCCTATGAACCTATGAAGTCTTAGGAAGCTGTCATAAAAATCCTTAAAAGGGTGGTAAATACTCAGAATAGTGTCTCTGAGCTAAAAATAATGCCACCATTTAAGACAGTCATCACATTTTCTGGAGATACATTCCTCAAAAATGATAAAGGAGTGTTGTTGGACATAAATGACATCACTCCTAAAAATGATACCTTTGGCTAAACAATTGGGTCATGCCATAGTATTCTGATAGGATTTGGGACAACCATTTATATAAAATCTGTCTCAATAAGTAAGCCCATTCTGGAATCAAGTAGCCAGTATTAGCAAATATTTAACCTTCCTAGCGAACCCAGACCAGTCTCCTGTCAAACCTATTTACGGCCTCTGATGTTTGTGACATGACTAACATTTCTGGCAACAGCCATAGTGGACAAGTGTTAACTATGGTTTCAAAAAAAATGCTTCACTGCTGTTATGTTAGAATTTTGCTCTGTCTGGAAGTTTAAATTCACCTTGAAAAGTGCAAGCAATTAATTTCTTTCATGCCATATGAGGATTTCCAAGTACCAGACATTCTCTAACAAAACCTTTTGTAACATGGGACTGCATTTATTACATCCAGAGAGACAGAGAGGGAAGATGCCTAGTAAGGAAAAGGAACTTGGGCAACAAAAAGAGATTTACTGCTGAAATTATTGGCAGAAAAAAGATGTTATCAATAAACACCTGCACTAAGTGGACACTACATGCACATGGTTTGTATTCAATAATATTCTTACCACATTTTTTGTGCTGTCTATTCACTCGAAAAGAAAGAGTAGACTAAGTGTAGACTTAGTCTGCACCTTGTGGTAACCTTTATGAATCTGCCTCAATATTTAAGGTCGCAAGAAAATCAGTAGGAAAACTAAAATTAGGAGGAAGCAGGTGTGAGTTATGCTTGTGTTGTCTATTCACTCAGACTGGTGTTGACTTAATGTGTCCATTAATGTCTAAACCTTTATCATTTTCCTAAGCTCTTCTGGCAAGGGTCTGACATTCCTTTCCACAAAATCATCATAGGATGAACAAAAAGAAGTGCCCAAATAAGCACAGCACTCCCCTCAGCACTAGTCTGTCTGTTGGGTTGTGTTTCTAAGTTCCTCTCAATGCCTCTAACCAGGGAAAATTCAGTTATCCTTGCTGACATGAAGCCTAGAAACCTCCTCACTGAACTCAAAGATCTAAATGTGCCAGTTAAAGCTTGAGTAGGATTGCTCAGTAATACTAAACAATTATAAATAAACCACATCAAACATAGTTTTGTATCCTTTGTAGGAGAAAAAACATAATTTCTGCACCTCATTGTAAGGTGTAAGCTGAGACTCTGTGCTATCAGAAAAGAAGTTAGGACATAAAACATCTCTGGCAAGTGTCCTTAGTGAGCACAGAAATTAAAGAGCATATCCCATTTGTTCATGGGTTCATAGGTTTATAGGAGGTTACTAGGCTAGCAGCTCTAGAGCCCTTACAAGCCTAGCCATGTTAATCCTGAGTTGTCCCAGTTTTCCTTGATTAGATGGACATAATTCACAGAGTGAGTCTATGATCAACACTGACTACCCCTGTCCATGAGAGATATGGATGCCACCCCCATGGTGAATTTGCTGGCCCATCTATTTGTCTAGGTTTTGCTTGAATAGGGTCAGTGAGGAGCTCTGCTTCAAATGAATTGGAAGTTTATTCCAGAGGAGTGGCGATCTCTGGGAGATATATTTGTCTCTCCAGCTTCACTTTTTTGCATTTAGTTTAAGCTGTGCCTTTGGCACCAATCATTTGTCTGTGTTAGCCCCTCCTGTAATATGTTAACATTGTTGGGAGACTTAATGATTTTACCTGATTTGCAATCATCACTGAACTTGGTAAGCCAAATGACATCTACTTTAGCCTGGACTTCTGAGAAATAGATTCCAAACAGTATAGGGCCCAGCACAGATCCTTGTGATATGCTACTAGTGACGGGTCTTCTGGTAGAGGTAAGTCACCAACTTTGACAGTATGTGTTCTGTCAGTGAGCCAATTGGCTACCCAACTAATGACGTAAGAGTTGAACCCCAGCTTAGAGAATTTCTCAGTGATACCTGAGTGGTGCACCAAAGCCATGGATGAAGGTAAGACAGTGCACACCGCCTATCTTGACCTAACCAAGGCTTTGGTGACTTTCTCAAAGAAGTCTACTATGTTTAATAAGCATGCTCTACCCTTAACAAAGCCAAACTGGATTGGGTCTAGAGTTTGAAGATCACCTATGTCCTTGTTGATAAGGTCCATGATGATTCTTTCCATGGCCTTGCAGATGAGTCTGGTTTGACTTATGGGTCTATAGTTCCCAGGGTCTGTTGATGGCACCCTTTGTACGAGGGGATTACTGTTGTTGTTCTCCATTCTGCTGGAACAAAACCAGTTCTCAGGCTATGGTTAAAGAAAACGCCAATTGGGTCTGTTATCTGGTCCCATCAAGGCCATGTTTTTGGCCTTGGAGAGAGCAGATATGACCTGATCTGTAGAGATACTAGGCAGAGGACTGGTGTCAAGTATGCTTTGCGGTATGGCTGTTGGGGATGAAGGGGAGGGTGAAGTTTTCACCAGTCTGTCAGCTAGCAGGTTGGCAATTTCCTCCAGTATAGTATGAATGGCGCCATCCACTACCTGTTCTGCACATAGCTGGGCATTCCCTTTTAAATTTCAGATGGAGTTAAACAGTGTCTTATGATTATCCTTGGCTGGGGATGCTATTTTAGCTTCGTAGTTCAGTTTAGAGGACTTTACAAGATTTCTGATTTGCTTGTTTAATCTGTGGAGGGAATTCCCCTCTTGTCCTTAGATAGTCTCTTCCTCTTGTTATATAACCTGTTATACTTGAGGTCCACCATGGTGGTTTGTTTTTTTTTTGGAGGACATGATTTTGATCCAGTCAGGTACAGCCGAGTCTAAACAGCTGTTTAAGTGTTTATACCAGGCATTTGTGTATACTTCTGCATAGGAGTAATTGTTGTCTGTGATTGTGTGGGGTACAAAACTTTTTATACCATCGCTTAGTAGGCTGTAGTTTGCTTTGGAAAAGTTTTTTAATTTTTTTTGCTCCTGTGGGGGTGTTAGGGAGAATAGTTACTTCAGATGAGACTGATTTATGGTCCAACCTTCCCAGGGAGGGCATCACACATGGGGGAGTGCAGTGACTCCCCATACTGGTGAGTACTATGTCTAGGACATTTGAGTCCCTTGTTGGGGGTGCAGGTTATCTGTTTCAGAGCATTTGTATTGACAAAGTCCAGGAACCTCTGGGTGAGCATGTTTGTGCTTGTGTACATCAACCAACTGATGGATGGATAGTTGAAATCTCCCATGACTAAAGTGTTGGGCTGTATGGCGAGTGATTCCAGTAAGTCCAGGTGGGTGGTGTGCTTTTCTTGGGTCATGCTGCTAGACCTATAGCAATGATGTGGTAGGGTGCTTTGCCTATAGTTAATTGGACATGGAGTTGTTTGAGAGAGTCATATTGTTTGACTAGTCTTGAGGTGTACTTGGCCTTAATGAAGATGGATATACCTCCACCTTTGGTTCTTTCATGCTCATTTTGAGGTTTGAATGTGAGGAAGGCATTGTAGCCTTGCACAGCTGTGGTGCTCTCCACGCCTTGAACCATGTTTCAGTGACCACACAGATGTCAGCATCTTCCAAGGGGAGGCATGCTTCTAGGGAGTACAGCTTCCTGTTCAGGCTCTTAACATTAAGCAGCAAAACCTTTGGCTTGTCTCGAGTGGATTTTGATACGTTGGAAATTTTGTTATTTTGACATTGCCTAAAAAAGGCACTATGGGGGAGGCAAGTGCCTTTGCCAGTATCCAAAAGCCTAGAAGAGACAGGTGCAGACCATCTCTGGCAAAGCAGCATGGCCTGGTAACCATGTCCTCCCAGGCTTATAGATACTGGATCCCCTGGAATGACACTAGAAGCAAAGCTAATTGCTGAAGTTGATCATTTTTTGTTTATATTGTGCATCATCCAGGGTGAAAATAGAATGCTGCTTAGGTTTAGGGTTATACCTGCCTGTGACACATAATCAGTTCAGTCAGTCATGTCTCTCTTTACATAGTTCAGAGAAGTACATCTCAAGTCATTAACCCCAACATGGTCTATGACAGAGTCATAATGGTATTCGTTGTTGAGTGACTTGAATGCATGCATGATTTGATGGATCCTGGCACCTGACAGGCAGGTGACCTTGGCCTTCTCTTTGTCCAGCCTGGTGAGGGGGACATCTGTGTGTCTCACTATGGAGTCACCTATGACTAAGACTAGGTTTTTGATGTGTTTTGCCTTAGGGGCTTATTTACTGAGACATCGGTGTATTTGTTATTATGTGTAGTGGTTACTGTTTGCATAGCAGTGTGTGCAAGTGGTTTACATTTGGGAGGTCTGTGATCTTTTGGTAATGAGTACCTCTAAGTATGTGAGTTTTTGTGTTGTGATATTATTTTGTATGTGAGGTGAAGTGTGTATGCTGACCACCTGTTTGATGTCCTGTTTTTGTAACGTGAGAGAACTGACTCCAATTTCATAGTGTAATTACACCTTTCACATAAGGTATTTGTTTGACCCCATTTATCTGTATGCAGTGTTTGCTGAGGTGTATGCACTCTTTTAGGAGTGTGCAGAGCTGTGCCTGGTAAGCACAATGATTATTATTTATATAAATATGCATGAAGCGCTGATATTCAGAAAGGATGATTGGTTGATTATGCTTCTCAACATATGAAAAATATAGCTTAAGATTTTCTTTATCCTGAGACTGAAATAAATTTCAGTACAGCCTTTCAGGACTCCCAGTAAATATAATTTGTAAGAGGTGAGCAATGGATATTGATGGGTGTAAACAAGTGAAACTATAGTTGATGTTAGTGTTAATTAAAAGTGTAATGAAGGATATTACACTTTATAAAATGATGTGTAACACTAATGGAAGTGTGGGTTCTCAGTACAGTGATTTTGGTGTGAACTTTATTAGTTCTGATGAACAGATTGGCATATGTGATGCTGCTGAAAGCTAGGTTTGATACATGGTTCACTGACACATATCATACTTAAAATTATTTAATTGGTTAAGTTTGACAGTTGTTTAAATTGTCCTATTAAAAGCGTATCACTAAACAAATGCACCATACGCCCCTGGTCCTCCGTTAATCACGCCAATGGGGAAAGGAGGTATGATGTGAAAGCAGGCTGAAAGGTAGCAGGTATCACATATGTAAGTAACAAGGAGAGGAATGAGCTAGGAAGGAAGAGTCATGTATTCAGACATATATTAATAGAAGGACAATATAACAGGCAATTTTGTCTCTTTTCTAATTGAGGGTATTTGGGATATAGACCAGGGGAAAATGACACTATTTAACGGGAAAAGGGAAATAAATAGAATAAAGCAAAAGATTCTGAAAGAATAATTTAATTAGAAATATTATAGCTTCTTGGGCAAATACTAGGCTATTTCAGAGGACCATTAGTAGCCTAGCCACAATGTCCCAGGTTGTAGGTAACCATTGATATGATTAATTTATACCTAGTTTTGACCCCTTTTAATGAGAGCTTGAGAGACCAGACCCAAGGTCTATTTACGATTGCCCATCCATTCATTTAGGTTACCCTTAAAGAGGGTCAAGGAACTACTTTGATTTATATCCAAAGGAAGTCTGTTCCACAAAGATGGATTCTCTGGGATATATAGCTATTTCACAAGCAGGTCCTACTTATGTTTAGGTGGAAGTTAGTATCTTTTGAGCATGAGTTTAGTATGTTATTAGCGTTGTGGGTGCACAGAAGGTCACACAGGATTGGATCCTTTGAGGCTCTGTAGGTCATATAGAGGTCACCTCTCAAGAGTCTGTAGGAAACAGAAATGAGAGAGAGAGAGAGAAAGATCACTTTTAAGGAAATCTGCAAAGCTCAGTCAGGCTAAACTCTTGATGACCTTTATAAGGAAATGCAGTAGTCTCTCAGGCTGGGTTATATGCTTAGACAAGTACATACGAAAGGGGCCATTATTCTCTGAGCCAGATTAGGATGTAGCAGAGACAGATGATAACTTCATTAGACACAGAAGAAATAAGCCTGTGATTAGTTTGTCTAGTTAAAAGGATTTCCTAACAGTGGATACATGATGATGAAAGGATAGCTTATTGTCAATGAAGTACCCAGGCTCCTGATGACTGAGTCAACATTGGGAGGTGTGTTACCTATGTGGCAGGCACATTGGTGCCCAGTTTTGCCTAATGCTGCATTTCTTGGCATTTCATTTTAGGCTGTGGTCCAGGCACCACTTATTGGTGTACATTAGACCCTCCTGAAGAATCTGGAAGACTGATCGGGAGTTAGTAACAGCTCCAAGTAAATACCAAACAGAAGTGGTCCTAGAACCTATCCCTGGAAGAGAGTGTGCCTTCCACACTAATAGACTGAGTTCTGTGTTAGTCAATTTGCTATCCAGTGGGTATTATAGGGATTTACATTTAGTTTGATTAGATTATTGATAATTCCAGAATGCGATCTGGTATTAGATTTTCCATGTTGGGTCTGAGAGAGTTGTAAGCATCGAAATCCTGCACTGTGGGGGGTGCTTTTGCTGTTCTGTTTCATGTTTCAGTAACTATGCAAAGACATTTATATTTTCAAGCAATAAGAATGCATGTAAGAACAAATTCTTGTTTAGGCTTCTAGCGTTGTGCAGTGCTACCTTTATGTAGGTTTGATTTTGATTGGTTATGTAAGTAATATTCGTAGTATGAAAAAAGGAGACAAATTGTGTTTTATGAATAATATATAGAGATTAAGGGGGTAATCATATTATTACAGAGCAAAACTGTGTCTAGCTTTTATCCTGGGGAGACTAAATAGAATGTTAAATAATAAACATATCGTGATATTTATTACTACTCTCTCTTTCAGTTGAGAAGAGTGATGAATATCCTAGAGAATACAGATTTATGTTAACTTATGGCCACAATAGTTGCAACATACTAGTGAGAATATAGTTTGAATGGACAGCATAGGATGTTTGCATGAACAGGCCCAAGTATCATGTCTCATGTTTTTGTAATTATTGTACATATGATTGTGTTGTGTAACAGCACCAGAACAACCTTCTTTTTCTATTCTTGCACATGTGGTCAGGGTGTCACTTCAACAGTGACAGTCATCTACAGACAGTGTTCACACCACTGGGTAGCTAGCACTGCCGCTGTTGTTCTTTCATTACCACACCTACACATGCACACTCACACCTACGGCCAATTTAGAGTGCCCAATCCACCTACTGCATATCTTTGGAATATGGAACACACATGAGCACAATGAGGATATGCAGACTCTGCAGAGAGGGCATCCCATCCAAGAATTGAACCAGAGAACCTCTTGCTGTGAGGTGATAACACTACCTACTATGCCACGTTGCCACCCAACATCCCACACACCCCTTTATATCTAAATATATTAACTCCATAATCAATCCACAGTGAAGTAATCAGAAAGTGAAATAAAATGTTTTTTTCCAGCTAAAGACAGATCAGCAAAAACAAAACAGATCTGCTAATTCTCATTTTTACAAAAAGCTAATCAAAGAGCAGTATGAGTCCCATTAAAAGATTAGCTAATATTGTGCAGATGGTGACATCGAGCAGCACATTAATTGCCTCCTTAAGTAATAAAAGGTTTGGTTTTCTGAAGAATTGCTTTTGGCAGTATGTTTTGATAAGGCATGGGAATGTGTCCTGTAAACTGAGAAGCCTGGTTATGAGCCTCAACAACCCATTAATAAATGAACTGCATAAATTGGGGTAGGTGGTTGGGGGGCTGGATGAGAAGAGATAACTATTACTGAACCAAAAACTTCACAGTGTTGTAGATTGTTAGCCTTCACTTAGATACATAGGACTTATTCACTGATTGAAACTCATAACTGCAGCTACTCAGGGGCCTAGCAGAATATTTATTTATTTATTTATATTTGTTGACCAGGAGTGTCCGACTGGACGTAGGTCCATTTTCAGCAGAGGCCTGGGGAGAAAAGCTTCACAGTTAAAATAAACAGACAGTAGTTACATTGGATTACATAGCGATTAACAATTTACATAGCAATTACTTAGAACATATTTACAGATGAAGAACATAGTACATCAGTAGACAACTAGAATCTTTATCTGTGAAGTACATAACAGACATTAACAAATGTTACAAGAAGAAGTTCCTGCTGTATAATAAGTACTGGCTTATGAGCATCTGAACTTGCTATAATCAAAGTAGTTAGTGGAGTGGAAAGAAAGGTAGTGGTTGGATGGGGAGGGTGATATTAGAGTGGGAGTTGCAAGGGCATAGCCAGCATGTTTTTACGTGCACTTTTAGTAAAGTTTTGAAGTGGGTGCATAATGGCATGGAGGTAATTGTGGGTGGGAGGGAGTTCCATAATTTGGCTATGGTGCAAGAGAATAGTGCTTCACCAGCAGAGTTATTGGCTTTAGTGATCTGCAAGTGATTTTTGTTGCTGGATCTTAGTGGTCTGGTGGTGTGATAGGGTTGGAGTAGATTCTGGAGGAATGGGACATTTAGTGGATGATTTACTAGTTTGTGGGCAAGTGAGAGTTGATACCATTGAAGGAGGTGAGGGAGTTCAAGCCAGCCCAGTTCAGCAGGTGAGAGATAGTGGTGACTACGGTAGGATGTCCCTGTGGCGAATTTGGCGATTTTGAAACAATATTGAAACAATTCACATTATAGAGACCTTGCAGTCTTTATGCAAGCTGCCAGAAGTTAAAAGTTAAGGAAAGCTGTTTTCCCCAGTATTTGGTGTTTACTGGCTTCTACCTCATACAGTCAGTATATGGGCTACACTTTACCAGTAGAATGTGAAGAATGTTCAGGTACACTAGCAAATGGATTTCACAAGATCTGAGGGTTACTAGTTATACCATGAGGTGCAAGGGTTGGGGTAGGCAATCTCTTCATTAGTTTCTAGGACTACAAATGTTAATTTGCATTTTGCTGTAGATTTCTGGTTTATAGATTTCAGTTCTGTTTTATTATCCCCTCACAGCTGGCAAAGTGTATGGTTACAGTACCTGGCAACTGTGATGCAAAGGGATCGCATTGAGAAAAAAGGAGGTTATTACCTCTCTCTACTCCTCCCTCATTAGACCTATAATTGAGTATAATGCCCTGTTTGGTATGTACCTCTCTAAACACCTGCACCAACTGGAAAGGCCACAGAAATACCTCACAAAGAGAATCCATAGCTTTCAGCACCTGTCTTATGTGGACAAGCTCAAATCACTATCACTTTACTCGGTATCATACAGATTGCTCAGAGGTGATCTGCGTCTCACCTACAAGGCAATATCGGACCCTACCCTACTAGAGATGCTCCATATCTGTAAGTCTAACTCCTCGCGCATTACCCATTTGATAGGCCTAAATCTAATATGCAACATCAACAAAACCTGCTGAAGATACAGATTTGTCTCCCAGAGGCTGCCCTGTCTCTGGAATAGACTTCCCATACATGTCAAACAGAGTACCACGCTGACCCTCTTCAAGCACAACCTTGATGAGTGGATGGGAAACCACAAATTTGTCCCAGGGGTTCCACCTTTGTCCCTCATTGACAGAGGTGACAGGTGCTGACTGAGGTTTCTTTTTTGGGGATAAGCTATTGGCTAAGCTTTTAAGGGCCCCAGGGCCATTAGCCTAGTAACCTCCTTTGATCCTATGATTCTATGATTCTATGAGAACAGTGATAACCAAGATTTGGAAGTGTCCCCCTAGCTTAAATCCATTGGTACACAAGGGAGAACTAACTCATTCTGCTGCTAGAAAAAAGTCATATCACTGTCTCATCAACCAACAAAATGGGTTTGCAATCTGTGTCTAGTTTTCACTCAAGGTTTTGAAGAAGACTGTTTAAGGCATACACTTTATTATGTTGTCTTAGGCCAAGAAATGTATAGTTATCCCGTTTGGGAAAAAACATGTACCCGTGAATTACCATATAGGTGGCAGTACACTAAACACCGAAAATGTGATGAGACTTAGGGACACAGGTGGACAGTGGTCTCACCTTCGATAACCACATCGCCACAACAGTCAGGAAATCCTTCTATGTGGCACACCTCATCACTAAGGGCTTTTCATCCAGAAAAAAGGAGGTCAGTGTCCCACTGTACTCATCCCTCATTAGGCCCATTATAGAATATAACGCCCCGTTTGGTATGTACCTCTCAAGACATCTGCAACAACTGGAAAGGCCTCAGAAATACCTCACTAAAAGAATCACAGGCCTAAAGCAGATGCCCTACGCTGACCGCCTTAAAAAACTCCAGCTATACTCTGTCGCATATCGTCTACTCAGAGGCGATCTCTGCTTAACATACAAGGCCATGTCAAACCCAGAGCTGTTGGACATGCTACACTTAAAAAAATCCCAATCCCTCAGAGCCACAAGCTCCAGGGATCTAAACCTTGTCATCACAATAAACAAAACATGCTGGAGGGATAGGTTCCTGACCCAGAGACTCCCCAGATTCTGGAATAGATTGCCCATACATGTCAAGCAGAGTGCCTCTTTGGCCCTCTTCAAAAGGAACCTTGATGATTGGATGGGAGAAAGGAAATTCACCCCAGGCATCACGTCAGTCGCCCTGCTAGACAGGGGTCCAGGGAAGTAAATAGTGTGGGAAGAAATAGCCAAGGAACTGTTATGGCTAGGCTTGTATAGGCCCTAGGGCTGATAGCCTAGTACCAACCTATGAGTGTGATGACTTTCTACAGGCTGTGGAGCATACCTCTCAACCTCTTGGAGCAAGAAATCTGGACAAAGCCATAAATAAAAGTGGGACAAATGCCCAAAAATAGGAGCGATTTTTAAATATTGCGCTTACAAACTTAGAAAGTTGATGCAATAACAGGTTACTGCGGTGGTGGTGCTGCAGTAGCATTGTCGCCTCACAGTAAGACGTTGTCCTGTTCGATTCTCAGCTAGAGCGTCTTCTGTGTGGAGACATGCGTGAATGGGCGTACCTTCGTTGAAGGTTGTGCGTCAGGACTGGCAACTCAGCACGTAAAAATCTACTGCCAATCATTAGCGGATCGGAGTTCCGCTGTGGCGACCCCTAACCGGGAAAAGCCGAAAGACACAACAACATTAGCATGTATTTTCTGAATGGTATGAAGTCTGAAACTCAAATGTTTTTCATTATTTTTTAACTTCAGATTTCCCACTAATTTGCCAGAAAACCACAATTTCATGAAAAATGGACCAAAAATATGAGGCAAATATCTGGACATTCTGCAAAAATCTGTACAGTTGAAAGGTGTGAGTCTGGAGTCTAAAATGAATAGGACTGAAACTAGCTGATTATAAAAGGATAACCTGTAAATTGGGTCTATATCAGTCTGTCAAAACAGTTGAATATCGAATACCAGATGTTCGAACTGTGAAGTTCAAACACTGGTAATCGCGAAGCTGCCGTACACCGAATTCTTTCCTAGGGAAAGAATTCGGTGGGCCGTTTCTGTGGCTTTGCGATGATCAGGACTGTGGTGGAAAGTTATGGGTCGGGTTCGGGTAAGTGTGTGATTGTGTGGACGTTAGGGTTAGGGCACTGGTGAGGTGGGTGTGGGATAGTGAAAAACTTTAGGGTTAGAGAGGGATAGGTGAGTTAGGGCGTGGATCAGGTGAGTGTGCGATAGTGACAGACCTTAGGGTTAGGGTTTGGGTTAAGGTAAGTGGATAGGTAGTAGTGTATGTACAGTTTAGTGTAGGATTAGATGTAGGATTTTGAGTGTATGTGTGTGGATTGATGTTTTTTTTGTGTGCTTGTGTTGTGTGTGTGTTTCTTGGAACAGTGATTTTTTTCCCTGGGAAAAAATTGCTGTTCTAAGACTTCGATGTTTGTGCAGTTCGTGGCTTGAAGTTTGAACTTATGGTGTTCGAACTTCAGATGTTTTGATGAACTGATGTAGACCCTGTAAATCACTGAGTGCATAGAAAATCATTAGCACCACTGTTTCCATTACTTGGATGGCAGCAGTTCACTGTGGTTGGAGATTTTTCTTTCCCCCATGATTGGTGCAACTGTGAAATTGGTATATATAAATCTGGGTGGTAAAGGAGCTTGATCCCACTTAGGGTTATAGGAGAGTTTGCCAAATATTTATGTTATTTTTTATTTTTTTTTTGGCCATGTTGAAGCTTCAGCTGATTGCTTTCATCTAGTTAGAACTTCATAGCAGAAGTGACAATATTGGACATGGTCTCAGCTCTGTAATACTCATGTTAGCACATTAACAGTAGATACAAGGGGGAAAACTCTAGATGTGAAGTTGTTCTATCTCGCCATTCATTCTTACAGATGGATTTGGGGCCAATCCTCGGCTCCGAGTCAGCCAACTACAAAGCTCAAGGTCTTCAGACAGCTCGAGGCCAAGTCCCTAGCTCATGATGCACCTTGAGTTACCTCAGATCTGGTTGGCCGCTGCAACAGACTGGAGGTTTCCTCACAGCTCAGGCCAGTATAGTTTTTCTTCTAGAAAAAAAATATTTTTATTAATAGTTTTTTCAATTTAATAACTTTCAAATATTTTTTGAATTAGTGTGAAGCTTAACTTGTTGGCCTTCGTTATCTCCCTTTCCTTTTTTTGGTGTGCCTTTTAGAGCTTAGAAGAATGTTAGTAGTTTAGAAGTGTGTTTTAGCAGACATTTATAGCTTATTAGAGTGTGTTTCTAGAACTTTAACAGTTAGATTCTATTTAGTATTATAGAGCCCATTTGTTTTTTAAGGGCTGTATTAATAACAGTGTTTACTCACAAACTCCCCTTGAGTACCTTGTTCCCCATTGGCCCTTTTTTTCAATTATAAAGGAATTCCCAATACTATTCTAGCATGTCCAAAGGTCAGTTGTCAATCTCCTCTCCGGTCCAGCTGGTGAATCTGGGAATCTTGAGGCAATGTTACAACTGCCTCATGTACACAGACAACCCTCTCCTCCTCCCAACAAATTCCAACACATGTGAGAGATGCAACCATATAGCCAAACTGGAGGCTAAGCTCTCTCAACTCAGTACTGGCATAACCAGTCAGGAGGAGAAGGAAACCACACTCACTACAATTCCAGTCTCACATAGACCTACCACGACAACAAACCAAACACATAAACACACAAAACATACTGAGGCTCTAAATAAAAATTTGCCTAAGCAGCAGAGACCTCCAAAGCAGACACCCAAGCAACCGCTACCCCAAAACAAAACACGTGCAACACATAGCTCACAAAGCCAGTGTGCCGAACAGTCACAGCCCTTAAGGCTAAACAACACACCTGATACACTTGTAATAGGTGACTCTATCGTCAGGCACACTGACGTCCCGCTCACCAGGCTGAACAAGGAGAAGGTCACGGTGATCTGCCTGTCTGGCACTAGGATCCGCCACATAACACAAGCACTCAGGTCACTCCAAGGCAAGTACAAATATGACTCAGTCATTGTCCATGCTGGTGTGAATGACCTGAGATGTACCTCCCTGGACTACATGAAAAGAGACATAGAGGAGCTCTTTGAGCATGTAGCCCAGGCCGGTATGACCCTGACCTTGAGTAGCATCTTACCCTCACCAAGAATGATGCCACAATATGAAGACAAGATGATCAATTTCAACAATTGGCTTAAGTGTTGGTGTCATTCAAAGGGGATCCAATGCCTGTCAGCCTGGGATGACATGCTCGACAAGCCACGATGCTTCGCTAGGGATGGCTTGCACCTGTCACCCTGGGCTTTCGGATATTGGCAAAGGCTCTTGCTACCCCATAGTGCCTTTTTAGGCAAGGCTCAAAAGACAAACCCACCTCCATAGGTATCACAAGGGATAAGAAACTAAGAGTAATGCTACTCAACGCCAGAAGTCTAAACCTCAAGATGCACTTTTCGAAACTCTCCTTAGCATGGAGAACATCGATATCTGTGCAGTAACAGAAACCTGGTTCAAGGCTCCCGAGAGCACCCCAGCACTACCAGGTTATACCTCATACCATGCTTTTCGGCCCCAAAACTTGGACCGAACCACGAAAGGAGGGGGAGTATCAATATTCACAAAGATACCCACACCTCCAGGTTGGTGGCACAGCACGAAGCATCAGAGACTATCCATGTGCAACTAACTGTGGGTAAAACTGCGTTCCAGTTTATAGCCTGCTACAGACCACCCTCCCAAACACAGGAACCCCACTTGGCCTTCCTGAGAATACTGGAAAATATGAAGGTCTCTCCAAACACCATTATACTGGGCGACTTCAACTACCCAAACATTGACTGGGAGCATTACTCTAGCTCCAACACCCTAGCCCAAAGGTTCCTAGAATTTATAAACTCAAATGCTATGGAACAAATTGTTACCACTCCCACAAGAGGGGAAAACATACTGGACCTGATCATCACCAACATGGGGACACTATGCTCCAGACCAGAAGTGTATCCCTCACTGGTAAGATCAGACCATAAACTAATCTCACTGGATATTCACATCCCGACCCCACCCCCTGCCCAGAAAACCACAGTGAAAAACTTCTCTAAAGCAAATTTCACATGCCTCAAAACCGAGGCGAAATCCTTCAAAGCCCCCGGGCCTGTGGAAAATATGGCCCAGACCGCAGAATCCTTTATAAACGCATTCTATGTACACCTTCAGGAATGCATGGATCATGCAATCCCAAATAAAACCAAGACCCAATCCTCCAAAGGCAGACATCCTGTCTGGTGGACCCCAGCCATAAACAAACTATACAATAGAAGGAGGAAGCTACTACATGATAGAGCAAAATCCCAAAAAGGGAAGGCATCTCTGATCAGTATTAGCAAAAAACTACGGGCACTCATAAAATCGTCTAAGGCCAGCTTCGAGAGAAAAATTGCACAGGACACTAAGGATAATCACAAGGCTTTCTTTAGTTATGTTAGGAACCTGGGTGGGAATTCCCAGATATGCTCAGAATTAGTCCAAAATGACAAAAAATACACCGAGCCCACAGACATTGCCAACATCCTAGCTGACAGGTTCAGTGCAAACTTCTCCCCCCTCTCCCCACCAAAAGGGCAAATATCTATCCCAACAGAGTGCTGTCCCCCTGACATCTCAGATGCTCAGGTAAGAGCCGCCCTCTCCAAAGCAAAAAACACAGCATCAATGGGACCAGATGGTGTCCCGGGCTGCGTCCTACATGAACTCCAAGAAGAGCTAAACCCAAACATAAAACTACTGTTCAATCTTAGCCTTACTACAGGATATGTACCCAAAGAGTGGCGTACAGCAACAGTGGTCCCTCTCCACAAAGGTGGTGCCTCAACGGATCCAGGAAACTATCACCCCATAAGCCTGACTAGCTTGGTCTGCAAAGCTATGGAAAGGATCATCATGGACCTCATAAATAAAGATATTGTGGACCTACAGACACTGGATCCTACCCAGTTTGGCTTTGTTAAGGGCAGATCCTGCCTCTTAAACCTGGTCAATTTCTTTGAAACAGTCACCAAGGCCATTGACGAGGGGAAGGTGGTCCACACAGCCTACCTGGACCTCGCTTAAAGCCTTCGATACAATACCCCACTTGGGCATTATAGATAAGCTCACCAGCTTAAATATAAACCCCTATGTCACTAGATGGGTTGCAAACTGGCTCAAGGACAGAACCCACATGGTTAGAATTGCTGGAGCCATGTCAGACTCCAAACCAGTTACAAGTGGCATCCCACAAGGCTCAGTCCTGGGACCTCTCTTGTTCAGTATATATTTCTCGCAGTACAGGCCAACACGGAAGGACTGTGGCTGACCAAGTTCGCAGATGACTGCAAACTGGGCGCCATAATCAACTCTCCAGCCGACACAAGCATCCTCCAAAAGGGCCTCATAGAAACAGACAACTGGTGCCAGAGCCATGGCCTCAAGCTAAACGCCAAAAAGTGTATAGTCATCCCGTTTGGCAAAACAAAGTGCCCACAAATTACCACATAGGTGGTAATCCATTAAGTACAGAAGAAGTCATTAGGGACCTGGGGACCCAAGTTGATAGCAATCTCTCATTTGACAACCACGTGGCCAAAGTGGTTAGAAAAACATTTTATATAGCCCACCTAATCATGAAGGGATTCACATCTAGATCAGGGAGGTCATCGTACCTCTTTACTCATCCCTCATCAGGCCCATAATTGAGTACAATGCCCCTTTTGGGATGTACCTTACCAGACACCTGCAGCAACTGGAAAGACCCCAAAAGTACCTCACCAAGAGGATCAAAGGGCTCAAACAGATGCCATATGCTGCCCGGTTAAAGAAACTCCAGCTCTACTCAGTGGCATACCGCCTGCTCAGAGGCGATCTGTGCCTGACGTATAAAGCCATGTCCAACCCGGAATTAATGGACATGCTGCACCTCAGAAAATCCAAATCCCATCGAGCTACGCTCGAGAGACTTGAACCTCAGCACTGAAATAAATAGGACATGCTGGAGGGACAGATTCATAACCCAGAGGCTCCCTTCACTCTGGAATAAAATCCCAGTCCAGGTTAGGCAGAGTCCCACATTGACTCTCTTCAAGAGGAATCTTGATGAGTGGATGGGAGATCGTAGGTTTACCCCGGCTATCACTTCTGTGTCACTGTTAGACAGAGGCACAGTATACTAACCTCAAAAAAAGGCATAGCAAAATTAATTTCAAATGGGTGGCGAAAGCCAAACACACTCTGGCTAGGCTTATAAATGCCCTAGGGCAGATAGCCTAGTATGAACCTATGAACCTATGAACCTTTAGTAGATTAAACCGTGTTTAGTAGGTATTTAGTAGCTTATAGCTTAAAAGAGCTGCTTATAGCTTAAAATACTTGTGTGTTGTTTGGACTTGTTGAACACTTGTGTGTGTGTGACTTTAATATCTTTATTAATAGTTGCTTCTTGTGTGCATTTAACATTTGTTTATTATGGCTGAGTAGGAGAAAGAAAAACTACCCAAGTCTGGGTTTAAAAAATGTCCAAAGTGTGGACAGAAAATGTCTGTGACTGATAGTCCCGTCAATTGTGTTTACTGTTTTGGTGCCCTGCACTTACAAGAGAGTAGCAGGGTCCTGCATGAAAGAAAAAGGAAGCTAATTGACAGACGACTTGTAAAATCATCTTTTCAGGAAGCTTTGGGCAACCATGAAAAAGCTGGTAAACCCCCAAAATCTTCAAAGTCCTCTTAGTCTTCTTCTTTGGAGCATAGAGTTTCAGATCCGACAACATCTAAAAAGACATTGAAGTAAACTCCACAGCCTTTGGAGCTGAGCGTCTTAACTTTTTGGAGCTGGTCCCCAGTCCTGGAACCAGTCTCCGAAGTACTTAAGTCACCTATCTTACAATTGGTGGCACCCTCGATGCACTCATCTCGGTCCTCGATAAGCCTATCTGATTTGGATGTGGATCGTGTGGTGCAGAAGTTGTTACAGGCACCAGCGTTTGCCAAATTTTTGTCGGCTCCAACCCAAGTGGTTTCGGAACTGAAAACTGTTCCTCCATCTTCTTCTTTTCCTCCTCCGAGCCATACCCGTCCTTCGGAGCCAGAGGAGTTGGAGCTGATGATTGTGGAGCCTTCAGAACCAACACCTGCTCCGGTGCCATTGGTTCCGATTACTTGGACCTCTTCAGAGCCCATCGAGGAGTCTAGGAGCCGCCACTCATCGGTCGGGTCCAGGGAGGATAATCGCACCGATCTTGGTTCCGACTTTACCTCTGCCTTGGCTCGGATGAGTTTGGCTCCTACCTCTGGATCAGAGCCCACTGTTCCTGTGCTGAGGGAATCATCTATTTCTTCAGATCCAGGGGTTCCTTCCCACTGGAGCAGAGGTGCTTTTGAAGCCATGAGGAGAATAATGTCCCCCAGGACATCTACATCTTCAGGGCCAACTACCTCTTCCCTAAAAGCACCTGTGTCTACTTCTGCCTCACAGATCCCTTTGAAGCGTAGAGGCCCTGAACCTCAGGAAGCCCCACTGGGTGGTCCCTGCTCTTCAGAGACCTCACCAGAAGCTCCCACTGATGAGGTTCCCAGGAAGAGAATTTGCAAGAGAAAGCATCTAGACTCCTCGCAGGAGTCTATCCTGTCTGAATCTGACTTGGATGAATCAGAAGGGTCCTCACGGTCCCCCTCTGAAGATATCTCATTTACAGATATCCTGGAAATCCTAAAGCAGAGGGGTGGCTGGAAGCCCACCAACCCTACTGAGGATGAGTCGGTCCTCCTGAAAGCCTTTGAGTCTCAGCACTCCACATCTTGGGTGTCTCCACCCTTTGATGAACTCATGGAGTTGGTCTCACGAAGGGAGTGGGAGTCTCCGGACACCATGGAGCCTGTCACTAGGAGGCCCAATAAATTTATTTCTGCCCCTCATGATAAGACCTTTCTCACAAAGGGAGTGCCTGTTGATGCCATGGTGGTGGCGGCAGCCACCAAAAAGGAGATGTTGGAAACTTCTTCCTCTGTCCATCCTCCTAATAGACTCTAGGATCATGGATAGATACGGGAAGTGCATGCTTAGTTCAGCGACTTTTGCCATGCGTTCACTGAACTACCTCACACATTTCACAAGACTGCAAAGAAACCTTCCTAAAAGAGCTTGGAGATACTCTACAGGGTACGGTAGCTGAGGGAGCTACAGACAAGGTTGCGTCCCAGCTTGCTACCCTTAATTCTATAGTGAACTCTTCCATGAGTCTGATTTCATATGCAGCTGATGGTACGAGTAGGGCAGCGGGTAAAGGAATTGCTCTTAGGAGACACTCCTGGATGCGCTTATGTTTCTTTGCGGAGCTCTTTAAGTCATCCTTTGTCAACACCCCTTTTGATGCCTTGTCTCTTTTCGGGCCCAAATTTAAGGAAACTCTGACCAGGTGTGAGCAGGAAGGAAAGACTCTGTCTGCCATCTGAGTCCGTTTTTCCACCCCTACTAGATCCTACCCCAAAGGTTAAATGGGAGGAAAGATGTGGCTCTGTAAAGCCCAAGGAGCCTTTCTGGACACACATGGTGAACCCCCCCCAGGGGCAGAGGAGGGGGCAATAATGGAAGACACTGCCCTCGTGGCAGAGGGGGTCCACAAAATTAGGGCGACAGAGACCAGTTCTTTGGGAAGCCCTACCAGCGCTCCTGAAAGGAGGCCCGACTGTTCTACTTTGGAAGCAGTCGGGGTTCACTTATCTTTGTATCCAGACACCTGGCTAAAAATAACAAACGACAACTGGGTACAAAGCATAATTTCCAGAGGATATTTTATCCCCTTTGCCACTCCTCCCCCCTTGATAACAGAAATCCTGGACGTTCCACCCAGTTACAGGGAACAAGCAAAAATAGAGGTCCAAAGGTCATCCAACCAGTCCCAGCAGACCAGATAGGATCCGAAATTTACTCAAGATTCTTTTTAGTTCCAAAAAAGACAGGGGACTGGAGAATTATTTTGGACCTCAGCAGACTAAACAGATCTGTCAAGAAGGAGAAGTTCCAGATGGTCATGCTACAGTCGATACTTCCCTTCTTAGGGAAGGACAATTGGATGTGCTCAATAGATCTCCAGGATGCATACTATCACATAAAAATGGCCAGACCATCTAGTGGTCATCTGCCCTTCCAGCTGGGAGCCAATCACTACCAGTTTCGAGGCCTGCCCTTTGGTCTCACTACAGCCCCTAGAGTGTTCACCAAATGTATGGCAGTGGTCATGGTTCACCTGAGGTGTTTAGGATTCCAGGTGTTTCTGTAGCTAGACGATTGGCTCCTCTCTCCCATCACCAGGCATCAGCTTATACAAGCCAGGGACACCACACTTACTCTTTGCAATCAACTAGAGATTACCATAAACTCAGAAAAATCTGCCTTGTCACCATTGGAACATATCATTTTTATCAGAGCAGATTTGGACACCACCACCACCACTTTAAAACTTCCTTTAGAAAGGATATCAATACTTCGTCAGAAAATTCTGAATGTCATTTCCAGAGACAAGGTGCCAGCCTCAGAAGTGCTAAAATTGTTGGGTATGATGGCAGCTGCAATAATAGCAATTCCATTGGGTCAAATGCACATGCAGATTCTACAATGGCTTCTGTTCATGCAATGGTCTTATCAAGAGCTCCCATTGTCACACCTCATTATTCTAACAAACACATGCAAAAAGGATCTTTGGTGGTGGTTGACCTCTCTCCAAGTTACGATAGGTCATCCTTTTATCCTACCCTCACCATCGGCCACGGTGACAACGGACGCTTCCCTGTTCAGTTAGAGGGGGCATTTTCAGGGAAGAACAGCCCAATGCACATGGACCGAACAAGAGACACATCTGCATATCAATGTCTGGAGATGAGCGCAGTACTCTTGGCATTGCAGTACTTTCAGGACTCTCTCCCTCTGGGGACAACTGCGATTCAGATGGACAACATGTCAGTGATCTGGTACTTAAACAATGAGGAACTAGGTCCTATCCCCTTTGTCGAGAGGCGCTAAGAATATGGCAGTGGGCTACATCCACCCAGCGCTTTCTGATAGCAACGTATATCCCGGGGAAATCTGTTGTGATTGCAGACAAACTGAACAAGGCAATTTTGTTGCTCATGAGTGGTCCCTCAAAAAAGAAATAGTGGAAAGAATATTCTGCACATGGGGCCAGCCTTGCTGCAATATCTTTGCATCCCTCATGAACACAAAATGCAGAAGCTACTTTGCCCTGATTCCCTCTCTGGGAGATTCCCCAAGGGACGCACTCGTACACGATTAGCCTCCGGGTCTCCTTTATGCATTTCCACCAATTCCCCTGATACCCAAAGTATTACAGAAAGCCAAAGCCCTGGGAAGGACCATCATTCTAATAGCCCCTCATTGGCCTCATCAGATTTGGTTCTCCTTCCTTCGACTTCATCTGTTGGAAGAGCCTTGGATTCTAGACCTAGTTCCGGACCTTCTGACGCACTCTTCGGGGGCTCTTCATCCCTCCCTTCAGTCTCTAAAATTGACAGCTTGGCTGTTCCATTTCCCAACATAGGCAGGTTCCATAACCTCTCAAACGAAATGCAACATATCTTAATATCTTCTCATAAATCCTCTACTAGGAAGTTGTATCTCAGCAAATGGAAAAGATTTTCCATATGGGCTTCTCAGAATAATACTGACCCTTACCAAGCCTCTATTTCCTCCGTATTAGAATTTTTGACTATGCATTTCAACAGAGGAATGGCGGCAGCTACAATTTGTATACAGCTTGCTGCCATCTCTAATTTTCATCTTGGTACAGAAGGCTTTAACATAATTAGCAATTTGGAGTATATGCTGCACAGACTTAATGTTCACAGACAGCTCAGATTCTACCTAGATAGAACCAAAGAATTCAGAAGATCTGAACAAGCTAACCTTAACCAAATTATAGATTTACTAGTGTTTTTCCCTAAATACACCAACGATTTGGAGCTATCCAAAGCCTTTCTCAAAGGGACTTTCCATCTTAGACCACCAGTTAAATCCCCTTATACCCCCCGGAACCTGAATTTTATGCTCTCACTCATTATTCTCCCACCTTTTGAGCCAGCTTCTTTATGCAATTTGAAATTTTTGTCTTGGAAGACTATCTTTTTAGTAGCCATCACGTCTGCTCGAAGAGTCTTAGAACTACAAGCCTTGTCCATAAAACCTCTGTATTTGTTTTTTCATGCTGACAGAGTTTCACTGCGAACAAATCCTTCATTCTTACCTAAAGTTTGTACTGAAGCTAACCTTAACCAAATTATAGATTTACTAGTGTTTTTCCCTAAATACACCAACAATTTGGAGTATATGCTGCACAGACTTAATGTTCACAGACAGCTCAGATTCTACCTAGATAGAACCAAAGAATTCAGAAGATCTGAACAACTTTTTGTTTCCTTTTCAGATTCTAGAAAAGGTATGCCTGTGGCAAAAACAACCCTATCAAAATGGTTATCTGATTTCATCACTTTCACTTACTCACCTGCCAATTTACCTCTACAACACAAAATTAAGGATCATTCTACCAGAGCTGTTGCCACATCTTCTGTATTTTCAGCTAGGCTACCAATAGACAATATTTGTGCAGCAGCCACTTGGTCAAAGTCTCATACCTTTATCACTCATTACAAAGTTGATAGGGCCTCCAGGGACAGGGCCTCCTTTGGTTCTACTGTCCTGAGAAACATACTGCTGTGAGCCACCCGAGAAAGATGGTGCTTGGGACGCTACCCATCTGTAAGAATGAATGGCGAGGTAGAACAACTTCACATAAAGAAGTTATGTACTCACCATAACGTTCCATGTGAGTTGTTTATCTCACCTTCATTCTTACTTCCCACCCTCCTACCCCCTCCAGTTTTTTTCGAGGACCGAGATTCATGTTTTATCATGGTTGCTTTGTCTTTCCTATGGTATTTACCTTAAAAAGTGATAGAATGGCATATAGTATTATTAGAGTCAGCAAGCAAGATCTGAGGTAACTTAAGGTGCATTATGGGATAGGGACTTCCTCGAGCTGTCTGAAGACCTGGAACTTTGTAGTTGGCTGACTCAGCTCCCAACCCATCTATAAGCATGAAGGTGAGATGAACAAGTCACATGGAACGTTATGGTGAGTACATAACTTCTTTATATAAGGGTTTAGTAAACAGTAGGTGATATTTGTGTTGCTGTCTCACATATTAGCGCTTAACTTAGCAGTGATTTATTTATAACTAATGATTTGTATGGAGTATAGTTCCATATTTGAGTTTATTATTATATTTTTGGGTTGGGAAGGTGGCCTAATGGTTAAGGTGTTTGCCTTACAAACACAAGGTGCAGGGTTTGAGTCTCACAAGGAATAATTGGCTAGGCTTAAAATGGCTCACAAGGGCATTTAGCTTAGTACTAATCTATGAACCTTTGTACCTATTTGATGCTTAATACTGTTAACTTATTCCCTTTTTACATGTTCATTATATGACATTTGACATTCTTTGGCAGCTGAGGCATAATTTGATAACAAATGTTATATGCAGTTTTTCTCTGCCATGCTGTTACTGTACACTTACTGTATATTGAATTATTTATCATTACAGTAATAAATACAAAACTAAAAAAAATCATAGCAGATCCCTTACTACAGTACTAAAACACATAAAAACAAACTGATAGTATAACATTATTAAAACGTACTTCAGAATTAGAGTAAAAAAACACCCATAAGATATTTTATTCATAAAAACATACAGAAACTGTCTAAAGCCATATTTAATAAACAGTACAACTCATTGAAGTAAATGGAAATAGTATATAAATGGAATACACAGGGGTCCAAGTCATGTGGCACATAAATATCTTAAACATTTTGAGAAAATATGATTTAATGACTCATGACTTTGCTTCTCATCACAACACTCATTCCCCAATCTTAGAGTGTAGGTATTTCCACATGTATTCCATCTACCTCTATCTGTCTTTCTATCTAATCTATCTTTCTATTATGTATCTATCCGTTTATCTATATTATTATATTATAATTATATGATTATATGGGGAAGATGTGGGGATCTGAAATGTGATACATGAAATACTGCTGTATTAACTGCAAATAAGGAATATATCTCACTTTTTGTCACAAAATCAAGTTTCCTAACGTTACTGTAGTAGATGATTTAACACATCTCACATGTTAGATTCCTATTTGTTCAGTTTATGTTTTTTTTTCAGTTTAAATGATTGCTAATTTTCAGTGGGAGGCCACAGTTGCACTGTTTGCATAAGATTGCCTATTAGATAGAGATTTGAGCACTTTCACTAGGTTCTTATGAATGGACTGCCTTGTGGCTGGTTTATTACATTAGTACTAAGTTGATTTTTAACATTTTTCTTTGTCAGGTAAGTTTTTTGAGTATTATTTTAGCAGTGTAGTGATGATCATGTTAACATCTGTTACTTTTATAATTTAGCTATAATTTTGAGGACATTTGCCCTTTTTTATTTTAAATATATAGGGTTAGGTCCATTTTACTGATTGGCTTTTTCTAGTCAGGTTATTGTTATTTTATTATTACTTAATTTTTCTTTTTGACTTACTGTCTTAATTTATTTTATTGCAGGTCAAATTCATGTTCTGATACTTTGATTTAAGTGGGGTGGTTGCTTTTTAGGGAAGGAGGTGTTTAGTTTTAGTGCATGTAATATCTGCGGTTTTGTTTAATTAACTTAGTTTGAGTTAGGGAATTAAGGTAAAGTTGCCTAATGGTTAAGAGCTTGAAGATCATATAACATGTAGAAAATTTTTGAGAAAAAAGAATAGGAGGTTGATAAATAAAACATGTACCTCCTGTGGGAGATGTGGGGTTTATTCATTAGTATATAATTTTACTTTGGCTACTGCCTCTTCCAAGACAAGTGAAAGCTCCACAAAATTCTGCAGAATGTTCTGAAGGTAGCATCACTTAAAGATAATTGTAGACCATTCTGTTTACCACTCCTAGCCAGACCTTTTGAAGTACATATCTGTGTGTCATTGCCTGTCATGTTCTGGGAAATTAAAGCAGTTTATAAGTTGAAATGCTACGAAACATGATTAAGTTATCTCATTACTTCCAGTATACTGCCTGACATGAGTTTAAATGGCATCTTCAGACAAAAAGATAAGTCTTAAATACACACACACACACACACACACACACACACACACACACACACACACACACACACACACACACACACACACTTATGGAAAAAATGTATTTAATATGATATTGTATCAGTTTGGTTATAGTTGTATAATTCATCATAATTAGTGCAGGTCTGTACATTTATTTCATTTCTTCAAAGCTTACCTTTAGGTAGTGGATCAGCAATTTACAGTATGCATATAAGATACGTTATATATAATAAATCAAAATCAGTTTAAACTGAATCACTGAATCAACCACATGCAGAGCAGGTCAATGTAAGACATTTAGAAAAAGATGTTCACCTTTATGCAAACTGCAAACTCATTTTAAATAATATAATGCCTGTGTAGTTAAAATCATAGAATATTACAGATCAGTTAGTTTTCCTTGTGATACCTAAAATGCAATGTGTGGTGGGCATGATCGGGAACTGTGGGAAGACAGGATAGAGAAAGAAACTGATGCAATCTAGGTTTCCATTTTCCCAACACTCCAGTGTACCCCTGCTCTTCTTCTTCTCTACATGAAGTGCTATAATTTGTATTTGCTTACTATCCCTTTGATCTTTATTCTGCTATTCTGACCCAGTCAAAAGAGTCATGCAGACAGCTTTCCTTTTAAAAGAGTCTAAATGAAGAGAAGAGCATAGTAACTGTTTACTTGGCCTAAATTTAACTTGATTCAAAAACTAATGTTAATGCTATCAGAAGGTAATCATAGTGCCTTGCTGATTCATGTACTTCTGTGTAGCTGTTACTTTGCTTAGTCTGCAAAATACCACTCTTTCAGATAATTACTGCTGTTTCCAGCAATGCAGTATAGTGGGAATGATGCACTGGATTGTGAGGCACACACCTGTAGTGCTTACTATGTCAGAGTGCAGCCATTTTGTACAGTAACAATATACAGCAGGGAAGATTTCCTTATTGTTGTACTACATTCATCTTAAATTGACAGCTTTTAAGTATGCTCCTATTTAGTTGTAAGTAGCAGCCCAAACTGTAAGTAAGAAAAAACCTTAGCTTAACTGTCAGTCCTGTCATCCAAGCTGATGCTGGCCATTTTAATGCATTGGTGCTGACAGTGCTGGACTGCATCTATATAGCCTTTGTTCTTTGATAATGGGTGGGGGAAAGAGAGTTGATTGATGCGTTTCTTTATTCAAGGGAAAATTCTATGATCACACAGATGACAAAAATTGTAAAGAAAAAATTATTCTGACCAACTTTAGCTACTGTATTCAAAAACTTGTTACTTTTAATGGAAACTATATATAAACCCCAGAAAGCATCTCAGTGAATGCGATTTCAGTAATTTTCTTTTTACAGACAGAAACAAAAATTATAGATGAAAGCGTGCACGCGCACACACACACACACACACCACACACACACACACACACCAAATCCTGCTCACTAAATAGTAGTTAAATATTTTATTAAAAAACGCAAAGGCCAGGAAATATTTTATTAACATAATACAAGGATGGGGAATGACACAAACACAGAGTGGTCAGTTTTGTTTCTTCACAGCACTCAGTTCTCCAGTTCATTTCTCAGCTGGAATGCTTTCATATGAATTCTGCATGTCCTCTGTGTGTCCATGCTGATTTTCTTGTGTACTTCAGTAATGCCTCTCAATCTCTTAGTGTAAGAAATCCGGACAAAGCCTGACAGAATGGGGTGGACAAAAGCCCAAAAATAGGAACATATTTTAAATATTGCTGTTATAAACTTTGAAAGTTGTTAAAATAACAGGGGTTGTGTTAATGTACTTTTTCTGAGGGATATGAAGTCTGAAGCTCAAATGTATGTCATTATTTGGTGACTTCAGTCCTCAGATCATCCCAGTGATTTGCCAGAAAACCACAAGTTGTACGAGGAACAGTCCAAACATATGAAGCAAAAATCTAGACATTCTGTGAAAATCTGCACAGTTGAGAGGTATGACTTCATTTTCTTTTCACATAACAAAACATTACATAGGTAAACTGGCAAGCTTCCACAAGTGCCTGTAGGTAAGCATGCCCTTTGTGAATGGCTGGGTGTGTGTGTATGATTATCCTACAATGGGCTGATTTTATCTCTCTTGTATCGTTTTCTCTGCCTTTTGCCCTTTGAGTGCAGGAATAGGCTCCTCCTCCCCGTAGAATCCTGACCTACATAAAATAGATAATTGGGCAATAAATTGATGCATGCATGGGTATCCACAGATCACTTCAGTTTCCATTCAGTATGATTAAGAACATGCTCAGAATAACATATAGCAGGCCATATTTTGCTTATAGCTCAGTATGCAATACAGATAATCTGAAAGTGAGTAATATGTGGATGCACACATATTTAAAATACCTTTCCTCTCAAAGACCGAAATATTGAAAATATCTGTATAGTATGTTTTCATATATGTATGACTGTATTCATAGCTATTTGAGAAGTTTTCATCCATGTGGATAACTTTAGGTGTACTAGGCAATGTACTAGCTATGGGGCCCAGCAGTTCCTGAAAGATAATAATAATAATAATAAATGCACTTAAGAAAGTCCTCATGTATCTTCAAAACTTGTTAGCATGAAGCCACCCCTTTCCCAGACCATTTGTTCTCCTCTAAAATTGGTAATGCTGATCTATGGGAAATGAGATCACTGACTCTTTCCTCTTTCTTCATATAATTTTGTGTTTCTAGTTATCAGTGCCTACTACACATTTGTTTTATTCTAAGGTAAACTGTGATGTGATGGATTATGACAATGCTTTCATTATTCTTGGAGTAGATTTGGAGGAAAACTTTACGTTGGTGGCTTATGAACATAGTGGTTTGCTATTATTTTAATAGTCCACCCAAAATGTCTTTGTTGGCTAGTGGTAACAGAGACCAAACATAGATAATAATTATCAGAAAGAAAGATAGTATTGATTGCAGTTTGGCATTCAGTAGTATACTAGTTTTGATGGCCACTTTCACCAATGTCTTTGAGTGAAAATGCACTTCATTGCATGGGTTTTGCTGAAGGGGACATTCCTGTTTTCCCAAAGTGCACCAGACTCAAAGCTGATTATGTCAGTAAAGGCTGCAAAGACCAAAGATCTATGCATCTGGGATATGAGACCTTATCCTTCAGAAAACTGCAGCTTTCATATTCCACAGCAAGCTTTTGAAGTTTGCTCACATGCAGAATTTGATAAACTGACTTTTGACATCATGACATGAATATTCATCCCTCTGCACTCCATCAACCTACTGTCTCATGACTTCTTCTCTGCTGACATCCGTGGAGCTACATTCCACTACCCCTGGTCTCTCTTTCCCATAGCATTACCCACTAGGATCCTTATCCTAAATCTCAGTCTCTCTTTATTTCTTGAGCTTCCTGCCTGTTACAACATCATCCCTTTCCACTTTGAATTATAGGTTTGTGCTTTTGCAATGTATTGGAGCCTTAACTGTGTAGCTCTGAAATACCCCTTCAAATCAGGTAATCTCAAACCACCTTGTTCTATTGGAAGGATCAGCTTATGTCATTACAGACTCTTCCCCTCTTCCCCTCCCAGAAAAAAAATCTTTATCTTTTTCCTCTGGTTGATAAAAATATGCATGACCTATGTATAAAATTAAAGGGACTAAAAAAAATGTCACTGTTTGTATCTTGTTATCCATAACCATAAAACAGAGCTTCCAGTTTTTCAGTTTTTGCATTATTTTTTGCTGATCTGTTTGTTCGACATTTTTTTTTTCAGTGTTAGTGGGTCGATTATATAGTGTTTGCAATTTAGGGCGTTCACTTATATAATATAGAACCTGAAAATATTTGGTAAGGGCTCCATAATTTCCACAGAATGACTAAAAACCCTACTTCTCTACATTTATAGATTGCTAAGTGATAACCTCTACCTGGTCTACAAGGCAGCAAACAACCCTGGGCTGCTTAATCTCTTACATGCTTGAAAAGTTAGCTGCACCTCAAATACCTACAATAGAGACCTAAATCTACATGTACTATAAACAGAATCCATTGGTGAGATTGATTATCTCTGCCAGAGAATACCCTGCCTGTATAATGTGCTTCCTGTATGTATCAAACAAAAGAGATGCCTAAATCTCCTCAGAGAGAACCATGGAGAGTGGATGGGTGCCCTGGTCTGTCCCCTGTGTCTCTTACAGATAGGGTGGAGCTAGAAGGGAACTTGCATTGGCTTGGCTACAAATTGACTACTATTCTACTGGACTGACTGTCCAACAACTGTTTATGAGTGTGTGTGTGTGTGTGTGTGTGTGTGTGTGTGTGTGTGTGTGTGTGTGTGTGTGTGTTTGTGTGTGTCTGTCTTTGCGTGTGTGTGTGTATACGTGTGTGCGCTTGTGTGTATGGTTAAAGGCGATGACCAAAGATACAGAAATACTCCTCCCAGGCTATAATATACTCAGACTTGACAGAACCAACAAAAAGCAGGTAGAATGCTATTTTCTTCATAAATGTTTTAGATCTATCCACTTACCATGATACTATACCCACTTTCAACTATGCTGAACCTCTCACCTCACTCCTCAAACTGAATATTCACAAATCTCTAGTCATCATAGGTGTGTGCATTACACCTGGTAACAACATTCCCATCCTGTAAGAAATCCTATCTTGGATCTTGGTCAAGATAAGACTGGAAGCCATATTGCTAGGAGGTGTTACTATACAATGGCAAAAGATAGATCTAGAAAACTTAACAAATTCAATTCAGCTGTATGGCTTCTATCAAATAATCAAGATTCCAACTAGAATTAACAAGGCCACTGGCCAAGGCTCTTGCCACCCCCATAGTGCCTTTTTTAGGCAATGCTCAAAGGACAAATCAACCTCCATAAAAAACAAAAATGGAAAAAAATTAAGGGTAATGCTGCTCAACGCCAGAAGTCTAAATCTCAAGATGCAGGCACTCAAAGCACTTCTCAGTATGGAGAACATCGATGTCTGTGCAGTGACTGAAACCTGGTTCAAGGCTCCTGAGAGCACTCCAGCGCTACCAGGCTATACCTCATATCATGCGTTTCGGCCTCAAGTTCCAGGCCGAACCACAAAGGGAGGGGGAGTGTCCATTTTCATAAAGGACACCTACACCTCTCGATTGGTGGCTACTCATGAAGCATCAGAAACCATACAAGTTTTACTCACCATAGGCAAAACTGCCATACAACTGGTCGCATGTTATAGAACACCCTCCCAATCCCAGGAATCCCATCAAGCATTCCTGAAAACACTGGAGGATATGAATGTCACACCAAACACCATCATATTGGGTGACTTCAATTACCCAAACATAGACTGGGCCCACTATTCTAGCCCTAACACCCTGGCCCAAAGATTCTTGGAATTCATAAACTCAAATGCTATGGAGCAACTGGTCACCTCTCCTACGAGGAGAGATAATATACTTGACCTGATTATCACAAACATGGGGTCCAAATGCTCCGCACCGGATATAAACCCCTCACTAGTAAGATCTGATCATAAACTGATCACGTTGGATGTACATATCCCACTCCCACCTCCAGATCAAAAGACTACAGTGAAAAACTTTTCAAAAGCTGACTTTGCGCTCCTTAAGTCAGAAATGATATCCTTTAAGCCTACTGGGTTAATGGAAACCACATCCCAAAATGCTGAATCCTTCACAAAAGCCTTCTACGGACATCTCCAGGAATGCATGGATCAGGCAATCCCAACTAAAACCAAGACCCTCTCCACCAAGGGAAAACGCCCGGTTTGGTGGACCCCGGCTATAAACAAACTGTACAACAAAAGAAGGAAGCTACTGCAGGACAGAGCCAAATCCCACAAGGGAAAGGCTTCCCTGATCAGCATAAGTAAAAAACTACGCTCTCTCATAAAAACATCTAAAGCAAACTTTGAGAAAAAGATTGCCAAGGATACCAAAGACAATCACAAAGCCTTCTTCAATTATGTCAGAACCTTGGGAGGAAATTCTCAGATATGCTCTGAACTAGTACACAATGACAAAAAATTCACTGACCCTACTGACATTGCCAACATTCTGGCAGATAGGTTCAGTGCAAATTTCTCCCCTCCCTCACCCCCTAAAGATGAAGTAACTGTCCCTGCTGAATTTAACCTACCTGTCATCACAGACACACAGGTGAAATCAGCACTCAACAAGGCAAAAACACAGCATCTATGGGACCCGATGGTATCCCGGTTGCGTGTTACATGAACTCAAGATGAACTGAACCGCCCCTAAGAACTCTATTCAATCTTAGCCTCACTACAGGATATGTACCTGAACACTGGCGCACAGCAACAGTGGTCCCACTCCACAAAGGGGAAATTCTACTGACCCAGGTAACTACCGCCCGTAAGATTGACCAGCCTGATCTGTAAGGCTATGGAAAGAATCATCATGGAACTCATAAATGGCGACATTGGGGATCTGCAGACCCTTGATCCCACACAGTTCGGTTTTGTAAAAGGCAGATCCTGCCTCTTAAACCTGGTTGACTTCTTTGAGACAGTCACTAGTGCCATCGATGAGGGCAAGGCTGTCCACACAGCCTATTTGGACTTGGCTAAGGCCTTTGACACAATACCACACTCTGGCATCATTGACAAGCTCAGCAGCCTAAATGTAAATCCATATGTCACAAGATGGGTAGCAAATTGGCTAAAAACAGAACCCATAAGGTTAAAATTGCTGGAGCCATGTCAGACTCAAAACCCGTCACAAGTGGTGTCCCACAGGGCTCAGTCTTGGGTCCACTCCTATTCGGCATTTATTTCTCAGATGTGAAAGCAAATATGGAAGGATTATGGCTGACAAAGTTTGCAGATGACTGCAAACTGGGTGCCATAGTGTATTCACCTGCCGACACACACATCCTACAGAAAGGTCTCACTGAAACGGACAACTGGTGCCGGAATCATGGCCTCAAACTTAACGCCAAAAATGTATAGTCATCCCCTTTGGGAAAAACAAAGTACCCACAAACTATCACATAGACAATAACCCACTGAATACAGAAGATGTAATCAGAGACCTGGGGACTCAAGTCGATAGTGACCTCTCCTTTGACAACCATGTTGCCAAAGTGGTCAGAAAGACTTTCTACCTTGCCCATCTCATCATGAAGGGATTCTCATCCAGATCAAAGGAGGTCATTGTACCTCTGTATTCCTCCCTTGTCAGGCCCATGATTGAATATAATGCTCCATTTGGGATGTATCTCACCCGGCACATGCAACAACTGGAAAGACCCCAGAAGTACCTCACCAAGAGGATCATAGGTCTAAAACATGTGCCTTATCCAGCTAGACTAAAGAAACTCCAGCTTTATTCAGTAGCATACCGCCTGCTCAGAGGTGATTTGTGCCTAACATACAGGGCCATGTCCAACCAGGAATTGATGGACATGCTCCATCTCAAAAATCCAAATCCACCAGAACCACACGAGCTAAAGATTTCAACCTCTGCACAAATATGAATAGGACATGCTGGAGGGATAGATTCATAACACAGAGGTTACCCATACTCTGGAACAAAATCCCAGTTCACGTGAGACAGAGCCCTTCATTGGCACTGTTCAAGAAAAATCTCGATGCATGGATGGGAGATCGCAAGTTTACCCCGGGAGTGACCTCAGTGTCACTACTAGACAGAGGTATAGTTTACTAAATAATGGGGTTCCACATGTGTCACTACTAGAGAGGCGCAACTATATAGTATGGGGTGGCGTAAAGCCACATCACTGTTGGCTAGGCTTATAAATGCCCCCGGGCAGATAGCCTAGTACACTACTATGAAACTATGAAACTATGAAACTAAATAACCCATTCTAGACAGGATTCTGACATCCACCCCATACAATGTTGCCACAAGTGGCATCCTAATTGACAGCCTAAGTGACCACCAGCTAAGCAACGTAATCAAACACCACAAACAGACCCACAAGGCTTATCACTATAACACAGTCAGAAACCTAAGTAACTTCAGTAAAGACACTTTTACTTCCATCCTGCTTCAGATTAACTGGGCTGCACTTAAAACTATTCAGTATTTCTAAATGTCCTGGCAGAGCAAGTACCATTAAGAACCAAAAACAAACCAGCCACTTGGTTAACTAAAAAAAAAAAAATAAAGCAACTCATACAACTTAGAAGTAAAGCTTGGAAGTCATGGCTACACACCAAGTCTCAAACATGCCTGCAACAATATATAGGTAGTTAAGGAACCATGACAAACAGGACAAAAATGCTTATTATAGCAACACCCACAAATTCATCATAAAACAATCCAAAATACTTCTGGAAATCAATAAATAAAATCCTGGAAAAACACCCCAACCCACTCTCCCATCCCAACTCTAACTCTTTATCTTCTTTTCATCTGTCTTAGATTTTGAACCTGTGCAGTCTGGTGATGTTGCATTGTATACACCTCCCTGTATTTAAAAACATATTTATATACAACACATGTAACTGTTATTTTAATAAAACTATTCGTAAATGATGTAACTGATATCAAGGATGTCTGAATAATGGAAAAGTTGCTCTGACTGTAGATAATGAAACAATGCAAATGACATCCGTGATGTCTGCGTAATGGAGCTTTTCTCCCTGGGCCTCTGCTAAAAAATGGGCACTGCTTAGTTGAACTTTCACTATAAACAAATGCCAATAAATAGATAACTAAATAAATACATATATACATGTGTGTGTGTGTGTGTGTGTGTGTGTGTGTGTGTGTGTGTGTGTGTGTGTGTGTGTGTGTGTGAATATACTGTATATATACATATATATATATATATGTATGTATGCATGTGTGTATATATATATATATATATATATATATATATATATATATATATGTATATATATATATATATATATATATATATATATATATATATATATATATAGATATATATATATATATATGTGTGTGTGTGTGTGTGTATGTGTGAATGTATATATATATATATATATATATATATATATATATATATATATATATATATATATACACACACATGCATCCACAACTCTTTTTTCCTATTTTTTTCACATGGGGTCAGGGCGTCACCATTTAACGAGGCAAGAAAACCATGGATCATGCCCAAAGAACATGGCTCATATAATGATTCTTTCCTTTATACTATAACTACTCAGGGATGCAGGAACCACATGTTCACACACACACACACACGACACACACACACACACACACACACACACACACACACACACACACACACACACACACACACACACACACACACACACACACACACGCACACTCATACAATCTTTTCCTGTTTTTATCTTAAGGCCACTTTACTAATTTAAATGGATTTAAGAAGAGAAATATTCTTTATTCTTTCTTGCGGCTATCTTATTAAATTTGAGGGAAAACAATAATGGAACAAGCAATGCCAGTATCCCACCAGTTTAGTGGTAGATTCTCTCAGCATTGTTACCAGTATACTTGCATGCATACGTGGGATATGTACCCCATTTTTCTTTAATTGACCATAACTCATTGATATTAAGATTTCTCCATCAGCTTAATAATAGGAACAATAATAGGTAAGGGATAATGAGGACCATAAGATGCCTAACTATATACACATTCAAGGAGACACACTTAAAAGTTTGTGTCCCCCTTTTCGAGTACTTCGTACCACTCACCTCCCAAAGGCTGTGCGTATCAATACTAGTACATATTTGTGTCTACCCATCCAATCATCAAGATGAGCCTTAAAGGTAGTCAAAGTGGTACTCTTTTTGACCCATAGATGTAAACGTATTCATTAGGCTGGGAAAACATTGAATTATGACAGTATTTCTCTAGTGTTGTTTAATTGTTGGTGTACATTTAGGATCCTAGTGCAATATTTGTAGAGCCACTGGTTTTACAAAGAAACAGGTGGTAAAATAGGATTGGTATTTAGGATAGCTGAAAGATTTAAGGCCTTTAATTTTCTTGGTAAGGTATTTTTGGGGCTTTTCTAGTTGGGAAATATGATTTGATTTATACATACAAAGGGAGCATTGTATTCAATTATGGGTCTGATAAGGGAAGAGTACAGTGGCAGGATGACTTTTTTGGGTCTTGAAGATATTCCCTTAGAATTTAATGGACCTGATAGAAGGATTTTCTGATTTTGGTGGAAACATGAAGTTCAAATGAGAGACAGAGAATTCTCCATATAAGTAATTAGGTCTATTACGACCATGTCTTTCTGAAGGGAAGTACCATTTATAACAAATGAGGTGTGAACAGCTTTTTTACTGAGTGCTACCATGCAGCATTTTTTTGCATTTAACTTGAGACAGTTTTCACTGCCAGGTATTTGCATACTCCAGCCCTTGCTGAGGCTGTTTAGTACCAGGGAATGAGTGGTTAATGTTGTCCAATTTGCAGTTATTAACAATCTTGACCAAACATACTTATGGGGTATTGAACTGGATGTCTGCAAAATAAATGCCAAACAGGATAGGACCCAAAACTGAATCCTGCGTTAGATAATAAGTAAAGAATAATAAAAGACCAGCAACAACTAACAGAAAACTGCATTACAGTAGAGTCAATTATCTGTAATGTCAATTTTCTGAAAGCAACCTTCCAAAGTTTTCATGTAGGAAAAATCATAAAGTCTGAATATGTAAACATTATACTTTTTCACTTGTGAGTATTTTTTGAGCTTGTACTACAATAATATACTATACCACTTTGTACTTACAGTATATTTGTTTTATTTTTCTTGTTTAATGGTAATCAAATCATTTTTAAAGTTTTTTATCCGGTTCAGTTATATATTTGATTATCCGAACAGTTTGATTATCTGAACTACCCTAGGTCCCAATTAGTTAAGATAATTGACCCTCTACTGTACAGGCAAAATACAATCAATTCTGACTATCTAAACTAAATAAAAAAACAATTGTAAAACTACCAAAATCCTAACATAACTCTAATATCCATCCATTCACAACCCCTTTCTCCCATTTTTGCACATGAGATCGGGCTATCACTTCAACAGTGACAATCATCTAATGTCAAGGTTAACTCCACTGCATGGCTAGCCTGCTGTGGTTGTAACATAGCCCTTAGATGCTACATCAAAAATCAACTCAAAAGGTACTCTATTTGAAACTAAGAAGGGATATATGCATGCTGCCCAAATATGCAACAAAGTCTAGAAGATTTAGGATTTTTGCTTGGAAGTGTTTACATGTGTATTTTTATACCCCAAGTAGACACCAAATAATTTTTCCTGAGGTAGCAGCAAATGTTGGAGGTGTGATGGGGAAAAATAGATAGTGTAACTGTGAACGTATTTTCTGGGAGTATAATGAGTTGGCAGACTTTAAAGATTCCCTGCAGACTGCTCTGTCAGAGATACTGGGTGAGTACACTTGTGTAACTAAGGGCATCATTTTTTGAGCTATGATACAGATTTAGAATTGCCTAGACATAGTAAGGCCTTGCTGAGTCTAATTTTTGTAGCTGCCAAAAAAAGCAATTACTAGAAAATGGAAATCAATTTCTAAACCAACTTTACTAGAAGTTGTGAATACAGTAACATAGATAAAACAACTGGAATTGGGATCTTTAGAAAAGGGTAGGAGCAAATTACACATGAATGAATAGGAATGCCTGAATCTCCTTGTGTTCTGACTGTGCTTCTAAAACATTTTGGAAATATAGAGTATATTTTAGTGCATTTATTTAAACTGTATTTGCCTTAATATTGCTACAACTCAAGTGCTCTAGGTTGCACTGCATCTGAAGGGTTTGTGTGTTTTAGCTGCTTTTCTGTATATATAGACTTCTCTGTATATGTAGACTAGCTACTTATTCTGCTGCCTCTTAAATCATTTTTCAGTTGTGCACTTGCCTTGCTTCATTTAAAAAGTTTTAAATTGCTAATTTTGTAGTTTTAATTGCATTTACTGTTTAGGGCTACACACTCAAGTGCGTTAGCCTTTTCTGTGTTTATTTACTGTATTATTGCATTGTTTAGCCCGTTTTAACCAAAAAAAGCCAAAAAACCCCCCAAAAATACTATCTTGTTTCCTCGTTTTCTGCCTTTCCTAGCTAGTATAGTCCAGATCCCAGACTTTGCTGGTTTCAGGACTTTATTTTCTCTGTTCAGAGCTATCCAGACCTTGCTATGGTAGAGGGAAGCCCTACTGCTTACCAGTGGGAGTGGTGAGCATTGTACTGCCTATCTAACACTAGAGGAGTGGTTTCCAGCTCTGAAATTGTAATTTCATTAGCCATTTTGGGCTGATTTCTATCCCTTTCAATTTTCTGGCTTAAAAAAAATGCATGTATTTGCACATTTTTCGCATCATGCAGCACCACGGGGCTACGGTTAAACTATTCCAAGTGCCAGAAAGTCTGCTCTTCAGTTTTTCCCTTAGAACTATCTGGTTTCTCAGTAGTAGCACTAAAATCTGAACCCCTGTGACTATCACTTTCTCTAGAACCTGCTGGAAAGCACTAGGAAGCCTTAAACTGATACAAGCACCCAACTCTCCTTGTTAATAAGGAAACATTAATCGTAGGCACTAAACAGCCTATAATTGCAAAGTACCTTGCAAAAGTAAGGGAAAACAGCTCTTGTACTTTACAAAAAAAGCACCTAAACAGGCATGTCCAAGGGTCAGCTTCTGGTGATTTCTCCTGTCCATCTGGTGAATCTGGGCATACTGTGGCAATGCAGCAACTGCCTCATGTACACAGACAACCCTCTCCTCCTACCAGCCAACACTACAACCTGCGAGAGATGCACTTACATAGCCAAACTGGAAGCAAAGCTTTCTCCAGCCAAGATGTTGCTAGACAGTCAAGAGGAGAGGGTTAACACCTGCACTACATCTCAAGCAACACATAGCCCTTGAAAGCCCACACCATCAACACCCATGCATAGAAACCCACATATGCGGAGGCCCTTAACATTAAACTGCCCAAGCAACAAGGGCCTCCGAAGCTGAAACGAAAACAAATACCAGTCACAACCAAAGTGACACATAGCAAACAACACCAGTGTGCCACCCAACAACAGCCCCTAAGGCAAGACAATGTATCCAACACTTTAGTCATAGGTGACTCTATAGTCAGGCACACTGATGTCCCACTCACCAGGCTGAACAAGGAGAAAATTACAGTCAGCTGCCTGTCAGGTGCCAGGATCCGCCACATAACGCATGCATTCAAGTCACTCCACAACAAGTACAAATATAACTTTGTCATTGTCCGTGTTGGAGTGAATGACTTGAGATGTACCTCCCTGGACTACATGAAAAGAGACATGGAAGAGCTCTTGGATCATGTGGCCCAGGCAGGTATGACCCTAGCCTTGAGTAGCATCCTGCCTTCGCCCAGAATGATACCACAGTATAAGGACAAAAATGATTGACTTCAACAATTGGCTAAACTTCTGATGTTATTCAAAGGGAATCCAGTATCTGGGGCGACATGATTGACAAACCACAATGCTTTGCCAGAGATGGTCTGCACCTGTCACCCCTGGGATTCAGGTTACTGGCTAAAGCTCTTGCCACCCCCTACAGTGCCTTTTTTTGCAAGGTTCAAAGGACAAAACCACCACCGTAACAGACTGAAGCATGCAAAATCTGAAGGTAATGCTATTCGATGCTAGAAATCTAAACCTCAAAATGCACTGTCTCGAGGCACTCCTAAAAATGGAGAACATTGATATCTGTGCAGTAACTTAGACCTGGTTCAAGGCTTCAGAGAGCACCCCTGCAATACCAGGCTACAATTCTTACCACACTTTTTGGCCACCAAACCAAGACTGAAACACTAAAGGTGGAGGAGTGTTCATATTCACCAAGGATATTCACACCTCCAGGCTAGTTGCCCAAAACAATGCACCTGAAATTCTCCAGGTGCAACTATCACTAGGTAAGACTGCAATCCAAATTGTAGCTTGCTACAGATCCCCCAACATGCCCCAAGATTCTCACTACACCTTTCTAAACATACTGGAAAATATTAAGATACATCCAAACACCCTAATACTGGGTGATTTCAACTACCCTGCCATTAACTGGGAAAACTACTTGGGTACCAACACCTTTTCCCAACGGTTCTTGGAATTCATAAATTCCAATGCCCTGGATCAACTAATCCATTGTCCTACCAGGGGCTCCAATATCCTGGACCTGGTCATTACCAACATGGGAGATAGATGCTCCACACCAGTGATCACCTCTTCATTGGTCAGGTCTGACCATAAGCAAATCACCCTTGACATCCACATCCCACCCCCACCCCCCAGTAAGGAAACCTCCTTAAAAAAACTTCTCCAAAGCCAACTTCATGTTACTCAAGTCAGAAGTGACAAACTTCATGACACCCATGCAGACAAGAGCTGAAAGTTCGACTGCTGAATTATACACTAAGGCACTGTATGAGCATATCCACTTGTGCATGAATTGTGCCATCCCAATTAGAACCATGACACACTCCTCCAAATAAAGGAAGCCAATCTGGTGGTCCCCTGCCATAAACAAACTATACAACAGAAGGAAGAAACTGTTGCAGAAAAGAGGAAAAACCCAGGATGCAAAAAACTCCCTTACCAGCCTAAGTAAGAAGCTGAGATCCCTCATAAAATCCTCCAAAGCTAGTTATGAAAATAAAATTGCCGAAGATTCCAAAGACAACCACAAGACATTCTATAACTATGTCAAGAATCTAAATGGCAGTGCTCAGATCTGATCTGAGCTACAACAGAATGGCATTAAATATACTGATCCCAAGGATATTGCCAATATCCTGGCAGATCGATTTAGTGCCAACTTCACCCCCCACTCACCCCTAAAGAGCCCATTCACAATACCTAAAGATTGCCAAATTCCGGTAATCATGGCCACACAGGTAGAAACCGCACTCTCCAAAGCTAAGAATACAGCATCCATGGGACCAGATGACATCCCAGGCTGGGTACTACATGAACTACAAAATGAACTGGCACCTCACCTAAGTGTCATGTTTAATCATAGCCTCACCTCAGGCTTTGTGCCGACTGAGTGGTGCACACCTGCTGTTATCCCACTCCACAAGGAGGATCCAACTTGGATCCCGTGAACTACCATCCCATTAGTCTGACAAGCCTGATCTGCAAGGGCTTTGAACGCATTATCATGGAACTTATAAACAAAGACATTGGCAACCTTCAAACACTGGACCCCACCCAGTTTGGGTTCGTGAAGAGCCGATCTTGTCTTCTGAATCTGATTGACTTCTTCAGTCTCCAGAGCTGTGGAAGAGGGTAAAGCGGTCCACACAGCCTATCTAGACCTTGCCAAGGCCTTCAACACCATCCCCCACTCTGGAATTATAGATAAACTTACTAAGCTGGGCATAAATCCCTATGTCACTTGATGGGTTGCCAGATGGCTTACTGACAGAACCCAGACTGTAAAAGTAGCCAACTCCAAATCCACCTCCAGACAATTGACAAGTGGAGTACCTCAGGGTTCAGTCCTGGGACCACTCTTGTTTGGCAACTACTTTTCTGAAGTACAGGCCAACACTAAGGGACTCTGGCTAACAAAGTTTGCAGATGACTGCAAACTGGGAGCCATTATTGAATCCCCAAATGATGTGGATATTCTACAAAAGGGCCTTACAGAAACAGATGCTTGGTGCCAGAGCCATGGGCTCAAGCTTAATGCCAAGAAATGTATAGTTATCCCCTTTGGGAAAAACCATGTACCCATGAATTACCACATAGGTGGCAGTACACTAAACACCAAAAGTGTGATGAGAGACTTACGGACACAGGTGGACAGTGGTCTCACCTTCGATAACCACATTGTCACAACAGTCAGGAAATCCTTCTATGTGGCACACCTCATCACTAAGGGCTTTTCATCCAGTAAAAAGGAGGTCATTGTCCCACTGTACTCATTCCTCATTCCTCATTAGACCCATTATAGAGTACAATGCTCTGTTTGGTATGTACCTCACAAGACATCTGCAACAGCTGGAAAGGCTGCAGAAACACCTCACTAAAAGAATCACAAGCCTAAAGCAGATGCCCTATGCCGACTGTCTAAAAAAACTCCAGCTATACTCTGTGGCATATCGCCTACTCAGAGGCGATCTCTGCTTAACATACAAGGCCATGTCAAACCCTGAGCTGTTGGACATGCTCCACAAGAAATCCCAATCCCTCAGAGCCACATGCTCCAGGGATCTAAACCTTGTCATTGCAATGAACAAAACATGCTGGAGGGATATGTTCCTGACCCAGAGACTCCCCATACTCTGGAATAGACTGTCCATACATGTCAAGCAGAGTGCCTCCTTGACCCTCTTCAAAAGGAACCTTGACGATTGGACAGGAGATAGGAAATTCACCCCAGGGATCATTTCAGTTGCCCTGATAGACAGGGGTCCAGGAAGTAAATATTGTGGGAAGAAATATCCGGGGAATTGTTATGGCTAGGTTTGTATAGGCCCTTGGGCCAATAGCCTAGAACCAACCTATGAACATATGAATTGTGGAAACAATACATACGGTGTGGGAATGAGGTTTAACAGAAGGCATGATTTGAATGAATTACGTAATGTCTGATTGACAATGACTGAATAGATTATAAGTGATGTATAATGTTTGCAACTACAATACCAATATGGTTTGTTTTCATTTATGTAAATGCACGATTGTCTATGTCATACGCATATCTCTCAACATCTTAAAACAAGAAATCTGGACAAAGCCATAAATAATGGGGGGACACAGTCCAAAAAATAGAGACAATTTTTAACTATTGCACTTATAAACTTTGAAAGTTAATAGAATAACATTTTTTGTTAACATGCATTTTTCTGAAGGGTGTGAAGTCTGAAACTCAAATGTCTGTCATTATTTTCTGAATTCAGTCTTTAATGACTTGCCAATGATTTGTCAGAAAACCAAACTTTTATGAAAACTGGACCACAAATATGAAGCAAAACTCTAGACATTTTGCAAAAATCTGTACAGTTGAGAAGTTTGACATATATGACAATTTAAGAAAGATGTTTCTTATTTAAAAAAAAAAGGTACTCCGTTCATTAAAAAAAAAAAACAATTTAAACTGCTTCACACTACTTTAAACTCCAGTCATAAAAATGAATTCAGTTTTCTACACAGCACTCCACCATTAAAACACACAAAACTGAAGTTATTTACTTCATAAGAAACAGAGCAAACATTTTTTATAGGAACTATGCACTGAGACCTGCAGTAGCATCTGATTTTCTTACAATGTGTAGTTGGGAGCTTGCTCACATTTTGCATGTGAGGAATAGTAGACTGATCTTACAGACAACTTCAAGATGGGGGGGGGGGGAGCTGGGTGTGAGCATACCTCCCAACTGCCCAGAATTTAGCAAAATGGCTAAATTTTTGTTTCATGTGTTTGGCCTGTTCCTTATAAAATTTGTGGTTTTCTGACAAATCATTGAGACCTGAGGTCACTAAATAATAACAGACATTTGAGTTTTAGACTTTATATCCTTTAAAAATGCATAGTAATGCAAAACCTATTATTCTAGCAACTTTCTAAGTATATAAGAACAACATTCAAAAATCTTTTCCTGATTTTAGGTGTTTGACCCCCCCCGCCCAGATATGTTTGGCTTTGTCTAAAATTCTAGCACTAAGAGGTTGACTGGTATGGGTGTAAGGAAAAGTATTCACAATGAAAGAAGTTTATAAGTTCATGAATTTAGTAATATGGACATATTTAATGTTACTGAGAACTAATTGCACTTGTTTAATGATAGGCAGTAGTTCCTCTGGGTTGCAGTAGGGAAATGAAACAGGATATTTTATTTGTGTTTGTCTGGGTTGTCTGTAGCTCTTTAGTATTGGGGAGAGTGTAGTGCTACAAGTGGTAAACAGTATTCTAATTTGGGTATGGGAGTGCTTATACCAGTTACTCTCCTGGAAGTGACTGTTAATAAGCTTGTTCATTTGTAGGAATATTCCACCTGCTGATGGACCTGCTTGACTAGCTGATCTGTATTTCACATAATGAATGATACTTGCTGGTAAAATATGAGATCTAAATATTGCTGCAATGTAACTAGATTGTGGGTAGTGCCATGTGGGTCAATTACTTTGATTTCAGAGCTATCTATTAGTTTCTATAGAGTTGTAAATACCACTGATGTTGTATTACTGTAGTTTAACCCAGCCACTGGGGATGCACAAGCCAGTGCATTTCTTTGTGCCGGTCCCAAGCCTGGATAAATGGGCAGGATTGCATCAGCAAGGGCATCCGGTGTAAAACTTCGCCAAATTTTTTCATGCAGTCACCAGTTAATATTTCCATACTGGATCGGTCGAGGCCCGGGTTAACAATAACCACCACCAGTACTGTTAGCCAACAGGGTGCTGGCGGAAATTGGGCTACTGTTGGCCGAAGGAGGAGAAGAGGCAGAAGGCATGGCCGAAGGCAGGAAGAGAGGAGAAAGGCTAGGACTGTGGTAGTGAGGGTTGGAACTTTGAATGTTGGCAGTATGACTGGTATAGGGAGAGAGCTAGCTGATATGATGGACAGAAGGAAGGTTGATATATTGTGTGTGCAAGAGACCAGATGGAAGGGGAGTAAGGCCAGGTGTATCGGAGGTGGGTTCAAATTGTTTTATCATGGTGTGGATGGGAGGAGAAATGGCGTAGGAATTATTCTGAAGGAACAGTATGCGAAGAGTGTTTTGGAGGTGAAAAGGGTGTCGGATAAAGTGATGTTTATGAAGCTGGAAATTGATGGTGTAATGATTAATGTTGTTAGTGCATATGCTCCACAAGTTGGGTGTGCAATGGATGAGAAAGAAAAATTTTGGAGTGAATTGGATGAAGTGGTGATGACTGTACCCAAGGGTGAGAGAGTGGTGATTGGAGCAGATTTAAATGGGCATGTTGGTGAAGGGAACAGAGGGGATGACGAAGTGATGGGTAGGTATGGTGTTAAACAAAGGAATGCAGAAGGTCAGATGGTAGTGGATTTTGTGAAAAGGATGGATATGGCTGTGGTGAATACGTATTTTAACAAGAGGGAGGAGCATAGGGTGACATACAAGAGTGGTGGAAGATGCACACAGGTGGATTATATCTTATGTAGGAGGGCCAGTTTGAAGGAGATTGGAGACTGAAAAGTGGTGGCCGGAGAAAGTGTAGTTAGGCAGCATAGGATGGTGGTTTGTAGGATGATGTTGGTGATCAAGAAGAGGAGGAGGAGTGTGAGGGCAGCACCAAGGATCAAATGGTGGAAATTGAAAAAGGGTAATTGTGAGGTGGAGTTCAGGGATGAGTTAAGACAGGCACTGGGTGGCAATGAAGAGTTACCAAATAGCTGGGTAACTACAGCAGAGCTAGTAAGGGAGACGGCTAGAAAGGTGCTTGGTATCACATCGGGACAGAGGAAGGATGACAAGGAGACATGGTGGTGGAATGAGGAAGTACAGAAGAGTATACAGGCAAAGAGGTTGGCAAAGAAGAAGTGGGATTGTCAGAGAGATGAAGAAAGTAGACAGAAGTATAAGGAGATGAGGTACATGGCAAAGAGAGAGGTGGTGAAGGCTAAGGATAAGGCATATGAAGAGTTGTATGAAAGGTTGGACACTAAGGAGGGAGAAAAGGACCTGGCTAGACAGAGGGACTGAGCTAGGAAAGATGTGCAGCAGGTAAAGGTGATAAAGGATAATGAGGGAAACATACTCACAAGCGAGGAGAGTGTGTTGAGGAGATGGAAAGAGTACTTTGAGGGGTTGATGAATGAAGAGAATGAGAGGGAGAGAAGGTTGGATGATGTAGGGATAGTGAATCATGAAGTACAGTGGATTAGCAAGGAAGAAGTAAGGATAGCTATGAAGAGAATGAAGACTGGAAAGGTTGTTGGCCCAGATGACATACCTGTGGAAGCATGAAGGTGTTTAGGTGAAATGGCAGAGGAGTTTTAACCAGATTGTTTAATGAAATCTTGAAAAGTGAGAGGATGCCTGAGGAATGGAGAAAAAGTGTTTTGGTACCGATTTTTAAGAATAAAGGTGATGTGCAGAGCTGTAGTAACTACAGAGGGATTAAATTGATCAGTCACAGCATGAAGTTATGGGAAAAAGTAGTGGAAGCTAGGTTAAGAAGGGATGTGATGATTAGTGAACAGCAGTATGGTTTCATGCCGGGAAAGAGCACTACAGATGCAATGTTTGCTCTGAGAGTGTTGATGGAGAAGTACAGAGAATGTCAGAAGGAGTTGCATTGTGTTTTTGTAGACTTGGAGAAAGCATATGACAGGGTGCCTAGAGAGGAGTTGTGGTATTGTATGAGGAAGTCAGGAGTGTCAGAGAAGTATGTAAGAGTGGTACAGGATATGTACGAGGGTAGTGTGACAGCGGTGAGGTCTATGTTGGGAGTGATGGATGCGTTTAAGGTGGAGGTGGGGTTACATCAAGGATCAGCTCTGAGCCCTTTCTTATTTGCAATGGTGATGGACAGGTTGACAGACGAGATCAGACAGGAGTCCCCATGGACTATGATGTTTGCAGATGACATTGTGATCTGTAGTGAGAGTAGAGAACAGGTGGAGGAGACCCTGGAGAGATGGAGATATGCTCTAGAGAGAAGAGGAATGAAGGTCAGCAGGACTAAGACAGAATATATGTGTGTGAATGAGAGGGAGGATAGAGGAATGGTGAGGATGCAAGGAGTAGAGGTGGCGAAGGTGGATGAGTTTAAATACTTGGGATCAATAGTTCAGAGTAACAGTGAGTGTGGAAGAGAGGTGAAGAAGAGAGTACAGGCAGGATGGAGTGGGTGGAGAAGACTGTCAGGAGTGATTTGTGACAGATGAGTACCTGTAAGAGTGAAAGGGAAATTCTACAAGAGGGTAGTGAGACTAGCTATGTTATATGGGTTGGAGACAGTGGCATTGACAAAAAGGCAGGAGTCTGAGCTGGATGTGGCAGAGTTAAAGATGTTAATATTTGCACTGGGTGTGACGAGGGTGTACAGGATTAGGAATAAGTATATTAGAGGGTCAGCCCAGGTTGGAAGGTTTGGAGACAAAGCCAGAGAGGCAAGATTATGTTGGTTTGGACATGTGCTGAGAAGGGATGCGGAGTATATTGGGAAAAAGATGCTAAGGATGAAGCTACCAGGTAACAGGAAAAGAGGAAGGCCTAAGATAAGGTTTAGGGATGTGGTGAGAGAGGACATGCAGGTGGTTGGTGTGACAGAGCAAGATGCAAAGGACAGGAAGAAATGGAAACAGGTGATCCGCTGTGGCGACCCCTAACGGGAACAGCCGAAAGAAGATGATGTTGTATTACTGTAGTTTATTATATTTTTGTCTAGAACCAGTTCTGGATTAGTTGAAAATCACTTTGGAGCTTTAGATGCAAAGTACTAGCATTATTCTCTTGCATCCTCACCATTACTCTGAACAGTCTGCATATTTCTTTCTTTACTCTCCCATTCTTACCTAAACTAACATTCGGTCCCTCACCCTTTTCCCTTGTCTCACTGCCTATATACCTCACAGTTAACTTGATTAAATACCATTACCCTATCTAAACATATTTCCACTTATCCCTTTCTCCCTTAAGTTTTACTACCAACTTTTCTCCTTACCTTCTAACCTGCTTTCTTTAGCTTGCCTAACTACTAGCTTTCTTTTCACTCTGTGTAATACCATCACTCTCCTCTACCTCTGATCAATGATTAATTTTACATACCTACACTTCAGATATCCTTTACTCAACTGTATTTTCTTGTGCCTGAATTTATCTCCTCAACCACATAACGTGAACTTTGATCTTAATCTTACTGTAACCTACTTAAGTTAGTTAAGACAATCTGTATTCTGTTGGGACATTTTGATTTGTTTGTGAAATAAATAAAATAAATAAATTCTTTGATTTTTTTTCTGCAATTAAATTTTCACATATGACAAAGGCAATCTTACATTTATATAAATGAAAAACATACAAAATGATATCACTTTAGTTGCAAACAGTTTACATCACAGACACCATTGAAACAGCTGTAGTTGCTAACATTAGACATCACTTATAAACCATCCAGTCATTGTCAGTTAAGCATTATATGGCTCATTCAAATCCTGCTTCTTAAACCTCGTTCCTGCTCTGCATATATTGTTCCCACAATTCCCATTTTTTCCTATGTCGTTTGCTCATTCCCTTTTCTAAAGATCCCAATTCCAGTTGTTTTATCTATGTTACTATAGTCACTATTTGTAGTAAAGTTGGTCTAGACTTTGATTTCCATTTTCTAGTAATTGCGTTTTTGGCAGCCACCATAATTAGACTCAGCAAGACTTTACTATGTCTAAGCAATTCTGATTCTGTAGCATAACTCAAAAAATCATCTCCCCAGTCAGTCTAATCTGCCCACACAGCATCTCCAACAGAGTACTCTGCAGAGAATCCCTAAGGTCTGCCAGCTCACTACACTCCCAAAAAATATGTTCTCAGCTACCTCTTTCTTGCCTGTTACACCTCCAACATTTGCTATCCACCTGAGGAAAAATTCTTTGGAGTCTACTTGGGATATAAAAATACCTATGTAAACACTTCTAGGCAAAGATCCTAAATCTTCTAGACTTTGTTGCATATTTGGGAGATATACATATATCCCCCCATTGTCTCTTTGTAAATTGCTTATACAATCTCTCTTCCCAATCCTTTCTAAGTTCCTCTGATAGACCCTTATAATTATCATGCAATATTTTATATGCTTTACTAATTATTCCTTTTTTAATGGCAGCTTCTATTCTAGATTCTGTTAAAAACTCTACCAGTGCTGGTCTTTCATTTAGGAGCCCAATATTTCTTTCTGTTTGCCTATACTCTGATATCTATCCTTGATAGGGAAGGCAATCTCTAACCTGCAGTCCGAATAAATTCTTGGCCTCTTCCCATTCTATTACCTTTCCCTTTCTAGTTATTTGCTCCCAATACCTTGGTTCCTTTGCCAGTTTTCTCCAATAAATTCCAGCCCCCTTTTGCCTATTATCTGTATCCCTGACCACAGTCATCCCTATCGGCAAAATCTCTTTTCTCCGTTCTCGTGCTGGTTTGGTTCTTAGAATACTCCCTGCTATTTTATGAATATAATACTCTGTATGATTTTTGTTTTTTTTCCTTAAGAGTCTGCATCCAAAATCCCAATCTCTCCTTATTTCTTGTGCTTCCTCCCTGTGTCGGCATTATTCTCTTCCACTTTGCATTATAATTTTCTGCTTGTGCTATGTATAGGAACCTTAACTCTGTTGCTCTAAAATGTCCCCTGAAATTAAGTAATCCTAGTCCACCTTGTTCTATTGGTAGAATCATCTTATTCCACTTGACCCTTGCTGTCTTCCCTGCCCAGATAAAATCTTTCAACTCTTTTTTAATTGCTATCCATAACTTCTCCTCCAATTGATAAAAATATGCCTGACCTATGTATATGACTAAAGGGACTAAAACATTTTAATGGCTTGTATCTTAGTATCCATATCCATAAAACAAAACTTTCAGTTTCTAAATGTTTGTATTATTGTCTTTAGTCTCTTCCCACATATCTTTAGCTGCCACCACAGAGTCATTTCTAATCCATACTCCTAAATACTTCATTTTGTTATGTCCCCATAAATATGGATATTGTTGGACCAATTCGTGTGTGGGTAGGTAATTGACCACTATTGCAGCATTATTCTTTGATTTGATAAGCATTGTGTTATTTGTGTATTGTATGACATTTATTTTGTGAGGTCTTAATCATGTTGTTACTGTATGGTGAAAATAGTAATGGTCCAGAGATGGTGCACTGGAGAACTCCATATCAGAAGGTGCCTGAATTAAAGGCAAAGAATTCTGTGTGTCCTTTTGGATAGATAAAAGGATTATTATGTAATGATACCTTCTTCAAATCACAATTATTCTGCTGTTCTTTCTAAGAGGGTAAAACCCTCTTAACGTTTTTGTCTACAGCTTCTGATAGGTGTTCTTTCTTCGTCATGCTGTAGATGTGTTTTTTTTTTACAATAAACAGATGCAATTGTGATATACCATGGCCTAAAACCATGCTGATTGCTAGCAAGAATGCCATATTTAATGATGTATTCCAGCTTCTCCGGTATTTTAGCTAGGAGGTGTATGTTAGTAATTGATCTGAAGCCTGTGTGTAATTTAGGTGCTATGATATTTGTAATTAGAATGATATATACATATTTTCAGGTGTGGGGCATCTCTCATCTGTCAAATGATCTAATTCCTGTACATTGCTGTTATTCCTAAGAAATAATAATGAGCCAACATCACTGGCAATGTCTTGGATGCAGTCAATAGTGTGCTGTTTTATAGTTTCATAGGTCCATAGGTACAGACTAGGCTAACAAGCACCAGAGCCTTTATAAGTATAGCCATGCAAACCAACCCAATTGTGTCCCTATGTATCATGGACATTTATTAGGAGGGGTATATTAGTTAGGAAGTTTCTAGAGGATATGGGGGATATGTTAGTTTGGGCATTAATAAATCTGTTCCAGAGTATAGGGATCCTCTAGGGCACATATCTGTCTTAGCAACATGTTTTACTTATATCACAAGAAACATTTACATCCTTAGATCTAGTAGTCCTGATGCTGTTCATTTTGCTGATGTACAAAAGTTGGATCAGAGGATGCCTTGTATGCCAGGCATAGATTGCCTCTCAGCAACCTATAGGAGAGCAAGTACAGAGATAGGACTTTAAGAAGAGCTGTACAGGACAATGTGTCTATATTCTGGATTCTCCTGGTAAGGAACTTTTTTTGGCATTCAAGCTTGCATATGCCTGGTCAGGTACAGGTTGAAGGGGGCATTATACTCAATTATGGGTCTGTTAAGGGCTAAATAAAGTGGCACTATTACGCCCATGGTCCAGGATGCCATGCCCTTACTTATACGCTGGGTGACATAGAATAATTTTCATACTAATTTGGCCACATATTGGTCAAATGTCAGATTACTCTATACATGTTTTATCAGATCCCTGACTACTGGGTCAACTCTTAGGGGTGTTTTATCAATGGAGTAATTAGCCTGGGTGCAGTTTTCTCATAAGGCACTATAATGCATTTCTTGGCATTGATTTTTTAATCCGTGACTTCAACACCAGTCATTTGTCTGTGTTAGACCCTCTTGTAAGATGTTGATGTCTTGGAATCTTTGATAGCTCCCTGCTCCATGTTTTCAGTCATCTGTGAACTTGGTCTACCAAAGGTCTTTGACACTAGCCTTTACCTCTGAGAGGTAAATGCCAAATAGATGCTGTCCCAGCATAGATCCCTTAGGTACCCCACTGGTGACCATTATTGTAGTGGAGATGGTCTCACGAGTCCTGACTTCCGGGGTCCTGTCTGTGAGCCAGCTGGCAATCCAGCAAGTTGTGTAGCAGTTTATTTTCAGTTCGGTGAGTTTGTCAGTTATACCTGAGTGGAGTATTGCATCGAACGCCTTAGCCAGGTCCAGGTAGGCAGTATGCACCATTTTCCCTTCATCCCTTACCTTGGTGACCAACTCAAAGAAGTCCACCAGGTTTAGTAGGCATGAATTTCCCTTGATGAAAGCCAAATTGGGTTGGGTCCAGTGTCTGAAGGTTGCCTAAGTCTTTGTTGATCATTTCCATAATAAATCATTTCATAGCTTTGCATATTAGATTTATTCAGACTAATTGGTCTGTAGTTTCTGGGGTTGGCTGATTTTCCACCCTTGTGCAGTGGGATAACCATTGCAATCCTCCATTCTCATGGTACAAAGCCTGTTTTGAGGCTGTAGTTGAAAAGTGACTGAAGTGGTCATGATAGGTCATGTTTCAAGCTATTTAGGAGGCATCCTGAGATGTTGTTGTGGCCCACTGAAGCTGTGTTTTTGGCCTTAGCGAGTGCCAGCAGGACTTGCCCCATTTAATAGTTGGGGGGATTATGCTTGTAGGTATTTCATGGGGGGAGGCAGGAAGGAGATGGGGGATGAAGTTTGAGCTGAATATGTCATCCAGCAAATTTGCTATGTCTCTACTCAGTGCAGGTGGCACCATTGACCACTAGTTCAGCAAACTGATGTGTGCTGCCTTTCAGGTTCTTGGACACAGCTGGCGAAGGGCTTGTGGTTGTCTTTAGCCTGTGAGACTATCTTGACCTTGTAATTTGCCTTGTTGGACTTAATTAGTCATCTTAATTTCCTGATTAGTTTAATTAGAGATGCTCTTCCTGATTTCCTTTTGCTGTACACTCTGTTAAGGTTAGGATTCCACCAATGTGGTTTGATTTTTGTTTGTTTTGGGCTTACTTCTAATAGGTACAGTGGCCTATATACAGCCATTTGCATGGTAGCAAAGGGTCTCTGTGAACAATTCTGTAAAGGCTGCTGTAAACTCAGGGTTGGGAGGGGTACTGAATTTTGACAGACTATTGCTTAATAGGATACAGTTTGCTTTGGAATAGTTCCTAACTGTTACAAGGTTTGCTATGTTCTGTTTGCCTCATATAGTAAAGTAGGGACACTACTTACAGAAACTACAAGCCAGCAAGTAAATGGCCAGGCATGAAATATTAGCTGTGTTTGAAGCCATAGCCCAACCTCCATTCCATTGATTTAGTATGCTTTTCTATATCACTCCCTCCATGTAGGCTGCCCACAGGCAAAAGTGCACCACCCATCCTCTGACTGTTCAGATTATGTTATTGGACTTGCTCAAACAAGAAACAGTTAAATACTGCTGAGTGGAATATGATTTACAGAAACACACACACACATACACACACACACACACACACACACACACACACACACACACACACACACACACACACACACACACACACACACACACACACACACACACACACACACACACACACACACACACACACACACACACACACACACACTTCTACAGTTTAAATCCCTTCTCCATATTCAATGCTCCTGATTCACAACACCTTGTAGATTATGTTCCCAAAAGGTATCAACAAGAACAGTATCATACTAGGTGATTTTAATACCAATGTCACTTGAAAGGATGCAACTGTTCTTAACAAAATGTTGCAACAGGTTTACCTAACCCAACTAACAAACTCACTAGGATGGATATAAAACAGGTAATAGCTCAACTCTTGGCCTAATCTCAATAAATATACAGTCCAGGTGTTTCTATACTGAATAGTCACAAACTCGTTTAAGTGATTATTTGCCAGTAAAATCCTACCAGTCCTTCCAAACAGCCAAGAAACCATCACAACTAGTTATGACACCATTTTTCCCAAACACTAAGATTCCCCGACTCAACTTACTACAAAGATCTGTGGACACATCACCTTTATATAATCTAACTGACCCATTAAGCTACACCTGATCTTTTTTATACAAAACTTATATCAATGCAGGACTTATTATATCCACTTAATAGAAGAAGAGTGACAGGCAGCACAGGCCAGTCCATGGCTAACATCTGACATAAAAATTAAAATGAGAGAAAGAGATGCATCCTGGACTGTCTGGTAAATGGACCCACTAAACATCTAAGAAAGGAAGTAAGAATTGCCACTTTGTTTGTTTGTGTCTTTCGGCTTTTCCCGGTTAGGGGTCGCCACAGCGGAACTCCGGTCCGCTAATGATTGGTAGTGGATTTTTATGTACCGGGTTGCCAGCCCTGACGCACAACCTTCAACGAAGGCACGCCCCATTCACGTATGCCTCCACACACAGAAGACGCTCTAGCTGAGAATCGAACAGGACAACGTCTTGCTATGAGGCGACAACACTACCGCAGCACCACCACCGCAGTTACAGGTAAATCCATGTACATTAAACAAAGACAAGAAAATAGCTGTTTTGGCCTAAAACATTTTGGAAAGAAAACAACTAACAGGAACCTTAATCTATTGCCAACAATCCAAAAGTGATCCACTCGCTAGCAACTCATACTACTTTCATAATAACTATGCACACTGTCTACAGACTTCCATAAATAGCATCACAAATACCCTCACACTGCTACTCCAACCAACAGACAAGCAAGATGACTCCTCTACCACTTCACTATACCCTCTTTCCTCCTATGCTGCAAAATTCCACGTTAAACAAATAACAACCAAATAAACCAAAACCCTTCTCCAGAAACGTTCTTTATTTCTGATACAGAGTAATAAATATATTTCTAGAGAAGGAACTTAATGAATCAGGTGCCAACTTCTCTAAGCTTCACTTTAATTTCTTAAAGTTAGCTGCTAAGAAGATAGCTAAACCACGTGCCCACATCTTAAACCTTTCCTTAACCGCCACATCTGTTCCTACTGAATTCAAACACTCATTCATTATTCCACTGTCAAAAGTGTCTTCTCCCAAAGAGCTGAGTGAATATAAGACCATCTCTGATTTCTCACCAATTACAAAACTATTTGAAAAACTACTGTACACCCAATAGATATAAATATTTACCTGAAGAAGCTTGAAGTGAAAATGCATTTGTTGTTACTTTACAGTGTATCTCTGGTTATAAATGGAATTTTCTGTTGTATTCGGTGTGGTGTTTTGAGCCAGTTTTTTTTTCTTGTTCTTTACTGGATTTATTAAGGACTTTCAAAGTATTTGTGCAAGTACTTTTTGATAAAAAGTCTGAATTTCCTAGATTTAGTAACCTATCTGGGAACTAAATATATTTCCTTCCATTATTCTATCCAGTATTCATTACCCGGAGACCTTTCCCATGTAGATTTCATGGATACTTGCCACAGATACTTAGCTGTAAACATTTTAATAAATGTTAGAAATTAAATCCAAATCTCTGCAATCATTGTAAAAGTAAGGAAGAAAACAGTATGCACACTGTCAGGTTTGAACATTGTTTTATGGTAACTGGAGAGAGACAGCCAAATGATGGGATATTGGTATGGTTATTGGAGTGGGGGGCTGAATCATTACCCTAGTTAGAGCTCCATTTGGCCATGATCGGACTCTTCTCTTATTGTTCAGAAACTGCACCTGAGTATTTTGTCACACTTATTGCCTATATTTTTGATTTTTCTACCTTTTAAACCAGATACATAGGAACCCAGAAGCACTAAATGGTTAAGTGACTTACATAAAGGTACACAGTAGGCAAATGGAGGTAGAAAGAATCAAACCTGTACCCTTTACTATAGGTAGCAGTTCACTTAGACCAAGGAGCCTCAGTTGTCTGTACCAACTGCCAGGCATTCACTCACATCTTTGGTCTCTAACAAATTACTGACAGTTAAAAACCAGTGAGGTTTGCCATCAGTCAATAATAATAATAATAATAATAATAATAATAAAATAATAAGACTCTCATAGTTTTGTTGTTCAAATGTTAAGAAATGCATGTTATGCAAAACCTGCTATTGTATTAACGTTTAAGTGAATTAGAGCAGTCTGTCTCTTATCTGTCTCCAGTTTTGCATAAAATCAATGATTCTGCCTTATATCTATGCCTTGTTTCTAGTTAACTTCGTTTTCCTGTTAAATCACAGAGGATTGCTGTCAGCCATTAATGTCAGTAATTACAGTATTATAGTTTTTATTGTTCAGATAATACATGTCTAAGCAACACGTTATACTGGTAAATCTTTAATTGACTTTAAGTTGTCTGGCACTGATGTTAACAAACTTCATCCTGTAGTCAAAGGTATGGGGTTTTAATCCCTTCACTTCATTTTCCTACTGTGTGACTTTGATCAAGTCACCTAACCAGGCAGTACTCAAGGGTTATCCCTGAAAAAAGGGGAAACTTAGTCCATTGGGTTGACCTAGTTAACAAATACATAAAATAATATTTAAATTTGTCCCTTTGTCCCCTAATTTTTGGCTTTGACAGAATTCTTGAGCAAAGAAATTTAGAAGTATTGTAGTCTGCTCCTTGTAACATTTGTGGATTTCTGGAAAATTGCTCCATACTGCAGCCACTAAATAATGGGAGTCATGTGTGTTTCAGATTTGTATCCTTCAGAAATTGCTTGCTAATGCAAAGCTTGCTGTTCTAACACTCTAAGTATATAAGAGAAATATTTAAAAGCTGTTCTTGATTTTGTTCCTTGTTTATGATTCTTGAGGCAGGGGGTAGTTGTGCTGTATGGTTCTGGCAGCAGCAAGCTGAGGTACATTTCTGAGGCATTATTTATTAATTTGTTCATACAGTTGATCTGATGTAATATCTGAGGCACAAAGTCATACAAGTGGCTTTAATTGATGTTTATGTGTGTGTATGCATGCATGCAGAGGGTATACTTTTCAACTGTCCCTTATTTTAAAACCCACATATTTGTGTTCTGTTCCTCATAAAATTTGTGACTTTCTGGTAAAATGTTTTGGACTGCAGTGACTGAATAATGGCAAACATGCAAGTCTCAGACTTTATATCCTTCCATACCTCTTGTTAGAGTTTGTGAATTGTGAATATAAGGTTGAAATTAATTCTGCTACAAATATATGAAAGGTAAAGAATAAAATAAAAAGTTTGCTTTAATGTAGGAATATAGCTTAGCAATTTAAAAATGGCATTCATATTGTATGACATAACTTTGGCTGAAATAAGTGAAAAACAAAGAATATCTATTAATGTTCCTGACCAAGAGGCTCCCCAGACTCTGGAACAGACTGCCCATACATGTCAGGCAGAGTGCCTCTTTGGCCCTCTTCAAAAGGAACCTTGATGATTGGATGGGAGAAAGGAAATTCAACCCGAGGATCATGTCACTCGCCCTGATATACAGGGGTCCAGGGAAGTAAATAGTGTGGGAAGAAAGGACCAGGGAATTGTTATGGCTAGGCTTGTATAGGCCCTAGGGCCAATAGCCTAGTACCAACCTATGAACACAATATATTTCCTGAGTAGTTTGTTTCCTTTCAGACTTCTGACAATGGGCATGTTTTTATAGTATGTGTTTTCCTCAAGATACATGTTTGTCACAGTATTAAGAAAAGCTTGACATAATTCCTCATAGATAAATGGACATGGCTTTTTATAGAATCATCAGAAAAAAGCCCAGAAAAGCAAGTATTATATGCTTTTCTCATGTTTGAAGAACAGTTTACAAATATCAATTAACAGACAGGAACAGCAGCAGAACAGCTTGTACAGATGTTTCCTTTCAGATTTCTGTTAATGGCATCCTCACATCAGCAAAAGTGCTTACAAGTAAATCACAAAAGGACAATAGAAAAGTCTACCAAGAGGGAAAACAAAGTCTATGTGCGTGACTAGAACTGTATATAATTGTATTAATTCAGATATGTTAGGGGTATTGGTAGGGACACATTTGTCCTGAGGTAAATGTTATAACATCCATGCTGATTGAGAAGTAAAGTAGAACAATAACTAAAAGCTGCAACATTAGTACGTGTAGTTTGTTATAAAAAGCTATTTGTTATTGCTCTGAGTTGGGTGCTGCAAAGTATATTCTTTTATCAGTGTACATTCTGCAAGCTTCTGTGTGCAACAAGACTATAAATGCAACTATGACTAGACTTTGATTTCAGCAGAATCCAGCCAGCAAGACTGAGTGTCTTAAGAAGACTTCATATCCATCACAGTAAGTAGCACCATAGTAACTACAATAACTAAAATTATTTTTTCAATTGTGACCCTGACAACGTTCCTAGGCTGTATCTGAACACAGGGGTAGTGATGTTTATGTGAAGTACTTCAGTTTTTCTACAGTTTTCTATAGTTTGTAGCAATACAGTTCATCAGACGTCTGAATCCGGAGTGAGACTGCAGTGCAGGAAGGTGAGCAGTGCCATAAATTCTCCAAAAAAGGTGCAATACAAAGTTGTAAGACTGAAACTGCCAGTTTTGCTGTACCAACTTCACAAGTGACTACAGAGACTTTTCAACCATCTACAGTAAAGCAGCCTGACCATCTGCCTCTCTGTTGACTGGTAAGAAAATGTTTCTGTGTTACATACAGTATGAATGCCACAGAGGTAATAATAATAATAACTGAATGAAATGTATATGCAGCATATTAGCAAATGTAAAACCTTATTAGGGCAAGTTAATAATAAGGCATTATGCAAATGGATTACAATATTTGACTGGTATCCTAAACAAAATCATGTGTGGTATAAAAAATGTTTATTGTGTGTACAAAGTCATAAAAATACAGGGCATGCCACTATTCAAAGGTTAGACTGTACAGACAAAAAATTTAATGGTAAAGAACCAAGAAAAGTTAATATGCTGACATTATATTCAGATGTTAGACAGTTATGTTCTGTCACCACATGTAAAAGGTTTATTTCAGAGTTACAGCAGGAGTCAAATCAGTTATTGACAGAAACTCTAGTACATCTTGTTATAAAAGAATTTAGTAAACTTTTAAAAGACAGACACAGTGAGTTCAGGAAGCTTAGACAAGTTATACATACATTTTTTCAAACGTGCTTAGGAGTTTCAGATTCAACAGAACAGGCTCCTGAGACATATCAGGCAGACTATGAGGAGACTCTTGAACAGCAGTTGCAGGATAAAGAAAATAAATTAGCTAAACTAACAGAGACTGACTTCCACCATATAACGGCAGAGCTTAAAAAGAACAGGAAACTACAGCTGATTTGTATAAAAGAAATATATTTTATAATATGTTTATGTTTTGAAAATGGTTAAGCATACATGGTAGGATGGTAGAATCTGGACAAATTATTCTCAAATGTTTAAAACTTCCATTCAGTTAAAGCAAGACATTTATCAGTACTACAGTAAAGTAGAGCATATGACTGCCATTCTTAGCATAGTCAAAAGGTAAACAAAACTGTTCTAGTCTATAAAAATTAAATACAAATAGTTACACAAAACAGTTCTAGTGCATAAAATTAAATAAAAATAGTTAATAAGAGTAAAGATGTAAAGTCACAAGACTGACATGCTTGTATAAAGATATGAAGATACAAGACATACATGCATTTATGTTCTTTTCATCTAGAATACATTTGTTTAGACTGCACAAGAATAAAAGGCAGACAACAGCAAATATAAATAATGTAAATATAAACATATGTTAGTTAAGCTAATATCTATTTTGTTTTTTACAATTTTTATAATTGTATAGTAACACCACACCAGACAGTTAAAGTTCTGAATTTTAAAAAGAAATAAAATCACAGATGGTATTAGTCAAACAGTTTTTTGTAAAATGAATGGCAGGGCAGTTAAATAAATAAATAAATAAATAAATAAATAAATAAATAAATACTGAAATCCATGTAAGCTAACTGTAAAATAATGTCTATTTATGTAGTATAAATGCATATTTATGCAAATCACAAATATTTATTATATTTCTACTAATATCAGACTGTAAGTGTATTAACAAATGATTTAAAGCAAAATGCTAAAAAAATTAACTATGGTCTACAGAATTTAAAATGTGAGCTCCGTCCTTCCTAGACTGAATGAATAGTTACAGGAAATGTTGAGCAGATAAGGTAAAAAAAAAAAAACAAGACTAATTGCCAGACAAGTGGCTTGAGTTTTTCTAAGACATTATTGTTATTAAAACATAATTGTTAAAATGTTCACATGCAACACTGTTTGATAATTGTAATAAAACATCACAATTGTGCATACATGTTACTAATAATCTGTTTGCAAGTAAATGTTAAAAGTAAAAAACTTAGTTGCATCAAGTATAGCCAGCAAATGGGCCATAATATACATGCAATAAAAAGATTCCAACTATGTTCAGGTACCTCAGAACCTGGACATAGTTGGAATCTTTTTACTGCTTATTTATTCGTTCATTTGTTGTTCCAACTGAGCCAGGATTATGGCAACAGGCATTGCTACTAATTTGGAGGACATTGAATTGGATTATATTCCTGCTGTGAATGGCACATGGACAAATAATAATGTGAGTCAGTTCATTTTAAAGGTGAGCGAAAGGAACAACCCTTTGTTAAATGGCAGCATTTTGCCTGAGAATGAAGACAGTATTAACGTTGATTTCGTTGCACTGAAGCGTGAATTGTTCATACTAGAAAAAGAACTTTTGAAATTAAAAAGGACCCAATTTGAGAAATACCATTTACAGACTTGTATATCAGAAGGTATTATTCCTAGGGGTTTTAGAATCTTAATAATGCCTGCAAGGTTGGATTGCGACCCTTCTTTGCTTTCCGCCTGGCAGAAACTCAATATCCAAACTAGTTTTGGATATTTGAAGTTACTGACTGAATCGGCTGAGAAAGAAGAACTTTTGCTGCTTTCTATGATTAAAACTAGGTATTTAGACATTTGTGCAAAGTGTGAACCAAAGGTGTTAACAAAACTTTTTAATGATATGTTAGATAATGTTTCAGCCTATGGCCACAGGCTAACACAAATTAAACTTAAAAAGCTGCAAAGGGACAGATTGGATTTTTCTACTGGTCATGTATTCATGTGGCCGAGAGCAACTTCCTTAGTTAGTACTAATAGGAATGGTATTGACCGTAGAACTGAATTGGCAGGTCAAACTTCCTTGAATCCTGCAGAAACCAACAGTAAGAGAGATTCTACGGTTGTGATGAATCATGATGTTGAGAACATACAAGAAGATTTGGATGGGAGGAGCCTAGCAACTACAGAGTTAGTTTGCGACCGTCCATCGAATGAAGTGGCGATCCCTAAGAAGAAAGTTTTGGTTACCCAAGCCCAGGTCCATTGTGACATTAATGGGAGTATACAGAACAGAAATGATGAGTTGCAACCGGCAACGCCTCCTTTTTTAGGCAGTCCGCGTCCTGTGGGACTGCAGTTTCCATTACCGACAAAGAGCAGGTCTGTGAGCCGAGGCAGAGGATGAACAGACCAGAAAGAGCCAAGGGGGAGATGTACGACGAGGAACAAGCGGAAACAAATGGACAGTTTGGTGAGTCTGTACAATATAAAGAGAGCATTCCTCAATATGAAAAATTAGTAGTCTGTCTAAATATAAACTTTCTAAAGCTGAATACAATGTTTTAAACAAAGGATTGTTGTTCATTCCAGCCATGGACTCTCATATTTGCTGACATTGTGCTTGACATTAAACTGTTCATTAGAAACTTAATGTTGAAAGTTTTATATGATAGTGAAGTAAATAGCAATGTCACTGTTTTTAGAAAACCTAGTGCCTTCACACCGCAATTGAACCCATTATTATCTGCCTTTGAAAAACTATGCATTGATGATGCTTATAAAGTTTTTTATGAGTTGAATACTAAAAATTATGTAAAGAAGTGGCATAATCTAAGTAATGATGAGCACTTAGCATTAAGGAGCTTGCAGACTAATTCTATGATTATGATGCCCTGCTGATAAAGGAGGGCCCATTATTATTTTAGACAAGGATGATTATGTTAGAAAAATGTCTGCAATGTTAAGTGATGCTACATTCTATAAAGTTATAAGTAAAGCATATGTTATTAGAATGACAGACTGTGAACACAAACAATTGAAATAAATGTTCACAGCAGGTGTGATAGATGTTAGTCTCTATAATTATTTTTTTGATTTCCAGCCCTACCATATCTCTCATTCATGGTTTACCCAAAGTGCATAAAAGCTTAATAGATCCTCCTATGAGACCAATAGTAGCTGGCAGAAATTGGTGCACTGAATCAGTCTCTATCTTTTTAGAAAAAACATTAAGATCTTTGATTAATGAAATCTGTCATATTCTTAAGGACACTGAACAGTTTGTAAAAGACTTGTACACTTTTACTTATGATAGAGTACAAGTCAATAGTAAACATTTGTTGTTAATAACACGACGTTATCTCTTTATTTACTGTCATACCAAATGATTATGGTATTAACAGCGTAATCAAATTGTTGGTTGACAGTGGTAAGTATGAAAGTAGTTTTGTTGAATCTGTATGACTGTTATTAAGGTTGGTATTAGAAAATAATGTCTTTATCTTTAAAGATAGTTTCTTTTGGCAACGTCAAGGAGTAGCCATGGGAACTTCTTGCGCCAACAGCTACGCTAATGCTGTAATGTTGGGATGGGAGCAAGTTACATTGGAGAAAGATGACTTTAAAGACAAGATAAGATTTTTCCGTAGGTTTATGGATGACCTTTTTGTGGTTTGGGCAGGTACAGTGGATGAGCTTAAAACCTTTGTTGATTATATCAATACTACTACGACCTTCTTGAAGTTTACTGTGAACCATTCGTATAGTGAAATTAACTTCCTGGATGTTACTGTGTTACAGGACTTGGATGGTCACTTTAATGTTAAACTGTATAGGAAGGAATGTTGTGTTAACAACTTACTTAGTAGAGACAGCATGCACCCACAGTTCATCTTTAAGAGCATAGCACAAAATCATTTTTTTAGAGCATCCAGATTAAATGCTAATGCCACTGATTTTGATTTACAGCTTAGTAAGACACAGGATGAGTTAAAAGATAGAGGTTATGAACCTAACCTCATAAATCAAGGGCTACAGAATGTAATGAAATTGAGGCATAGTAAAGCTAAGCCTTATTTTTCCAAATCTACGTCTAATAATAAGAGTATGGGATATATAACCAATCCACAACCTTTGAGATTATGTTTTAGTTATTCCAGAGATATAAAGTGTTACACTGACATCATTAATAAAAACTGGAACATTCTTACTTCCGATGTACAAATCAGCAAACATATAGGAGTACGACCACAGTTTACTTTTAAGAATCTAAAGTCTCTACGTAGACAGTTGTGTTATCCTAAGGAAAATGTTACTTTGAGTACCACTAGAGGTAGTAGACCCTGTGGTAAATGTAATTTTTGTAGATGTTCATCGTGTTTCACTGTTGCAGTCATTACACTTGGGTTATCTTGCTGGCAGGCTACCCGCAGACGGCCCGAGTTCCAAAGTCTAGGTCCGGCGTCGGTTGCTGTCGCCTCTTCCCTGACGTCAGTGCGCCAGGGGTATAAAAGATGCAACCAACGCTATTTTCTTCAGTCTTTCTTGTCGCGTGGTGCCCGAAGCAAAAGCAGTTCACAAGTGCCGGTCGGCCGACTCCTGAGATTTTCGAAATTGAGTTTCAGAACCGAAGTCTTCAATAAAGCTAAGTACCCTGTTGGGGAAACTTTTTCTTGCTCCAGACCGATGTCAGTAAAAGTTAATAATTGTATTTCTTGTGGGAAGCAAATACCTCATAAGGACTTTCACTCTTACTGTATTCCTTGCCTAGGCCCTGACCACGACGTTACTAGTTGTCGGTTTTGTGCTAGATTCAACATACACACTATTAAACGTCGGTTTGATTTTGCTTTACATTATTTTGGCCGAAGGTTTAATTACATAATGCCGTCGGAACAACCGACGACTGGAATTTATAAAAACCGTAAAGACAAAGAAAAGGGCAGGCATCCGAGGTCCAAAACCAACGACGAAGCCTCTTCTAGGCCAGTCGCCAGTTCGCCGGTTCTCAGAGAGGCGCTTTCTCAGCCCCTGACAGCCGCTACCTCAGAGCCACAACTCAAGGTATTGGGCCTGCGGAAACTATTCCCTCAGATGGGTCCGGTGCCACTGAGCAGGCACTGGCTTCTGAGGGTGTTTTCAGACCTTCACAGCTTACTATTAAGCCCACTACAGCAGCCAAGGCAAAGTCAAAAACACCATTAAAGACAAGGAAACTAGTACAGCATTCTCCTCAACAGTCATCCATGCCAAAGAAACAGATGCTTAAAATGGCCGAAGACCTAATTACTTTAATCAGGGGTTCCCATCCCCCTCCTGACAAAAGGCCTAGGCAAGACACTATGATTCCTCTGACCAGGTTTCTATTTCCTCTGATTCCTCTTCTGATCAGGAATATTCTCTCCCTCCCTATGAGGACTCTGATGCAGAAGAGTCTATACCTTCTGCCTCTCCGCCTGAGGATTATTCTTTTGGGGAAACCCTGCACACCATGAGGGAGCATTTCCATTGGGAGAGCCAGGATTATTCAGAATCCAAGAAAAGGCTCAGAGACTTTCTTTTATTGCCTCAGCACAGGCCCCTGGCTATTCCCCCTGTGCTTGATATTGTTGATGATGTTTTATCTGAATCCAGTCTGTCTCCTGATTCTTTCCCCCTGCACCAGTCAAGCCAGACAGGTACTACAGGGTCCCTGACTCTCATAAATTTCTTTACAAAAACCCTGCTGCAGCTCCAGAAACAATTTCTCAGGGTCCTAAAGGGGTTAAGGCTTCCACGGCTAACAATCCTGTCCCCTCGGATAGGGATTCCAGAGCTCTGGATAGATGGGGGAAAAAAGTTTACACTTCTGCTACTTTAGCTGTAAGGGCTTTAAATTGCCAGTTTCACATGCTTAAATATCAACAGTACCTCATGTCCTTGTTAAAACAGAAAATGGTTTCAAACTCAGAAAGTCCTGACAGTAAGGAAATGCAGGATTTATTGCATGCAGCTGAACAAGTGGGAAAGCGTACTCTACAATGTGGTTTTGATTCATTAGAGGCTTCTTGCAGAGCCACAGTTACAAGCTCTGTTATTCAAAGGCATGCTTGGTTGAAAGAACAAAGTTTACCTGAACATGTTAAAGTAAAATTATTGGATGCTCCACTACAGCATGATACTTTGTTTGGTGTTAAGGCAGAAGAGGTGTTAAAGAAAATGGAGGATAAAGCTAAATCAATGCAGACTGTAAAGGATTTCTTACAGGTTCAACCACCTAGGTTTAGCAGAAACTGGTCTTCAAAAAATTGGTCCTTTCCAGTGTCAGACAGGCCACAAAGAGGCAGATACAGATGCCCAAGAGGCAGATCTCAGCCCCTAGGCTCCTACAGACCTAAACAATTGGGTGCTTCAGCCCCCAAAGGAGGAGAAGACAAATCACAACCTTATAGGAAACAGTCCCAATGACTTCCCTGTACAGATGCCAAGCACTTACCTTTTGGCAGCACCCCTAGGGGGAAAGCTAGCAATTTTCTCAAAAAATTGGCACATAATCACCCAGGACAAATGGGTACTGAATATTGTTTCTCAGGGTTACAGGTTCCAATTTCACACACTTCCAAAATCAAAAGGTATGCTGGACCTGCCACAAAACCAATGGGCAGAGGCACAAAAACACATTTCTGCTCTCATGGACATGCAAGCTATTCAAAGAGTGCCACAGCAAGAACAGGGGCAAGGATTTTACTCAAGACTTTTCTTAGTACCCAGAAAGGACAAAGCCTGGAGACCAATACTGGACATGTCAATCCTAAATACTTTCCTGGATGTTCCAAAATTCAAAATGTTAACACTACAGCAACTTCTACCCATGCTGGGCAAGAAGGCTTGGCTAGTTACTTTGGACCTCAAAGAGGCATACCTGCATGTCCTAATTAGACAATCTTGCAGAAGATTCCTCAGATTCATAGCAGGCTCAATGCATTACCAATTCTCTGCACTGCCCTTTGGCTTATCTACTGTGCCCAGGGTCTTCGCAAAATGCCTGGCACCAGTAATTGCATTTTGCAGACAAAAAGGAATTCAAATATATCCCTACTTGGATGACTGCCTTATTCAAGCAGAGAGCAATGACATTCTTCTAAAGCATCTGGCATTTGTAAAAAGATTACTAATTTGCCTAGGGTACACAGTAAACAAAAAGAAATCAAAACTAGTGCCCTCTCAAGAGATAATATTCCTGGGTACAAGCTTAAATACAACTGCCCAGATGGCTTATCTCACACCAGATAAACAAAGGCAACTGACTCATTACTTTCAAATGATGGCAACAAAGACCCAGCTCCCTGCAAGAAAAATTCTGCAGGCCCTGGGCTTCATGGCGTCCTGCATTCTACTAATTCCATATGAGAGACTGCATATGAGGAAACTACAATGGTATCTAAAAAGTGTTTGGACTCAACATTGCCACAGCCTAGAGACAATCATAACTTTAATTCCCTGCCTACAACAGGAGTTTTGATGGTGGTCCCAGGCCTGTTACCACAACAAGGGACAGCCTTTCACCTTACCCACAGCCAGGCAGACATTAACAACGGATGCATCGGATTATGCCTGGGGGGGCACATATGGCAGGGAAATGTATTCAGGGCACGTGGCCCAAGGAACAAATGCATCTTCACATCAATCAGAAAGAGTTGCTAGCTGTACAGAATGCCCTGACAGCTTTCAAGGACCTACTACATCCAGGACAACTAATAATAAAAATGGACAATACCACAGTTATGTGGTACATAAACAAGCAAGGGGGCACACATTCCTACCCCCTATGCAGGCAAGCCATGACTTTGTGGAACACAGCACTGACCTATCAAGTACATCTGCAGGCACAATTCCTGCCAGGAACAAAAAATACACTGGCAGACGAACTAAGCAGAAATCTCATGGATCCTCACGAATGGAAACTAAATCCACAGGTGTTCAGCATGACATCAAGGAAATGGGGACGCCCAGACATAGATCTTTTTGCCTCCCCCCACAATTGCCAACTACAGAAATTCTGCACAAGAACTTATCACTCTCAAGCATGGAAAGTGGATGCTCTGTCATTCAGCTGTAAAACCCTGACAGTTTATGCCTTCCCTCCAATGCCTCTTCTTACCAAGGTGCTCCTAAAAGTCAGACAAGAGAGGCCAAAAATGATCCTGATTGCCCCAGACTGGCCACGCCAGCACTGGTACCCAATCCTAAAGAGCTTGTCTCAATTCCTCATCTTCTGACTCAACAAAACAATCAGATTCTGCACAGTCAACTCAGAACCTTAAATCTGGCAGCATGGCAGATAAGGTAGCCACTCAGACTGTGCCTCTCTCTAAAGCTGTTATGGATGTCATTTTGGAAGCCAGGAGGCCCAGCACTAGGAAATCTTATGCAGAAAAATGGAAGAGATTATGTGTTTGGAACCAGGCACAAGGGCTTGACCCACTTGTTCCAAATATACCTCAGATTTCACAATGCCTAACTGAAATGCTGGACAAAGGCCTATCTTTCTCATCAATTAAGATCCATGCCTCTGCCATTTCAGCTCATTACAATACGGAACCTCCTATTTTTTCACATTCTCTACTAAGACAGTACCTCAGAGGGGCAAAAAAACATAAGACCCCCAAGGAGAGCACCAATACCAACTTGAGATCTCAATTTTGTTTTAGAAAAGCTCACACTGCCTCCCTTTGAACCAGCCAGCACAGCTGATATAAAATTCTTATCATGGAAAACTGCTCTGCTCCTAGCAATAACTTCAGCAAGAAGAGTCTTAGAGTTACAGGCATTAATGGCTGTGGAACCTTTCATCATTTTTCACCAGGACAGGGTTTCTCTTAGGGCAAACCCAATATTCATGCCAAAAGTGGTTTCCAATGTGGCTTTGAACCAAACCATTATTTTACCAACTTTCTACCCAAACCTCCAGAATAAAGGGGAGATAATTCTGCACGCTTTGGATATACACAGACAACTACAATTCTACTTGGTCAAAACAAAAGCTTTCAGAAAAACTGAGCAACTGTTTGTAGCCTATGTTGCAGGATCACAAGGAAAGCCTATCACAAAGCAGACAATTTCAAAATGGATAGGACACTGCATTCACTTCTGTTATGCACAACATGGCAAATCAGTGCCTAGGGGCATTAGGCCACATTCTACCAGAGCAGCAGCCACTTCATCAGCCTTTCTCAGAGGAGTACCAACCAAAAACATTTTAGAAGCTGCAACCTGGAGTTCAGTGCACACTTTCACCAAGCACTACCACTTACCTCTCTACTCTAAATCCAGAGCAGGCTTTGCCACTGCAGTTCTGCAGGGCCTGGTAGCCTCTCCAAATCCAATTTAGACTCAGCCGCCCAACCTCAGCTTTGGGATTCTACCCAAGTGTAATGACTGTAACAGTGAAACATGATAAACATAGTACAGTTGTGTACCTACCATAAATGTAGATGTTCGAGTGTATTCACTGTTGCAGATCAGGTTACCCACCCACCATCCCCTTTTTCCTTTGCTGGGACTTCTCTGTACTTCTCAACTCTATACAACCTATGTGGTGTATTTGCTTGTAGATGAGGGATATGTTTATATTAGTACATGTATGCTTTTTGGCATAATTTATTGTTTTCAGCCTTCCTTTCTGGGGGCACCTGACATCTGTGGCAAGAAAAACTGAAGAAAATGGCGTTGGTTGCATCTTTTATACCCCTGGCGCACTGATGTCAGGGAAGAGGCAACAGCAACCGACGCTGGACCTAGACTTTGGAACTCGGGCTGACTGCGGGTAGCCTGCCAGCAGGATAACCCAAGTGTAATGACTGCAACAGTGAATACACTCGAACATCTACATTTATGGTAGGTACACAACTGTACTTTCTATAGATACATGTTTATCTTTCCAGCACCCTGACACCAATGAGATTTTTAACTTCAGTGTCTATGCTAGATGTGATTCCCAGCATATAGTTTATCTTGCTACATGTAAAACTTGCAGAAAGTTCTATATGTAAAACAGACAGAACTTTCAGAGAAAGAATTAGGGAACACTTATACCATATAAGGAAAGGCAGTCTCACTAATGCCCTTGCAAGACACATTAGTGATACTAGTATGCAACATACTTTTTCTTTTAGGGCTATAGGTAGAATATTTGTAAGTATAAGAGGAGGGGATGTCAAGACACAAACTGAAAGTTTAGAAGCAAGATGGATAATTAGACTTAGGGCAACCACAGGACATGGTCTGAATGAAAATATTCCTTTAAGACCAACCCTAAAAAACAAACCTCTACGCAGATGAGTTAGTTTCTTTGAATGTATATTTTTTGATATATGTATTTTAAAAGTGTTTTTATATGTGTTTTTATTTTTCTGTTAACATAAGATTTTATTTTATGCACTTAGCCTTTATTTATAATATGCCTTTAATAGTTGATTTGGAGAATCACATGATATTTAGTATAAATAGAGATGTTAGCACTTTATTTCAGTACACCTGAAGAAGCCTACTTGGTGAAAGCGCTTGTGTTTTGTGTTTTTATGAATAATAAATGTTTTAAAGCCTGAAGCCTTACCTCAGTGTTATTTCTGCTGTTTTTATAATATACCTCACTAAAAGAATCACAGGCCTAAAGCAGATGCCCTACGCTGACCGCCTTAAAAAACTCCAGCTATACTCTGTCGCATATCGTCTACTCAGAGGCGATCTCTGCTTAACATACAAGGCCATGTCAAACCCAGAGCTGTTGGACATGCTACACTTAAAGAAATCCCAATCCCTCAGAGCTACATGCTCCAGGGATCTAACCCTTGTCATCACAATAAACAAAACATGCTGGAGGGATAGGTTCCTGACCCAGAGACTCCCCAGACTCTGGAATAGATTGCCCATACATGTCAAGCAGAGTGCCTCTTTGGACCTCTTCAAGAGGAACCTTGACAATTGGATGGGAGAAAGGAAATTCACCCCAGGGATCACGTCAGTCGCCCTGCTAGACAGGGGTCCAGGAAAGTAAATAATGTGGGAAGAAATAGCCAGGGAATTGTTATGGCTAGGCTTGTATAGGCCCTAGGGCTGATAGCCTAGTACCAACCTATGAACCTACATACAGTTAAATCAGTTATGCAGAAAGGTATAAATACCTACTAGTAGTAGTAGTAAACAGCAAAAGCTTTATAAAAACAATTATCAAATCAGATAAAAATCCATAGTTTGTTAGTAACCTAATAAAGTAAATGTATAACCAAAGAATTGGGCTGGTATACATTCTATTATACCATGACCCCCCCCCGTTAATATTCCAAAACGTGCACGCTGATTGGTCAGCGTGCACGTTGTAAATCGACTTATACTAATGGAAAAAGGTCCGGTCGCCCGGACTTTTTCCATTAGTATAAGTCTTTTTTAAAACACTGTCTCGCTATGTTAAAGGAGTTTAACATAGTGAGACAGGTTTAAAAAAAGCAACGGAGATCTCGGTTGTTTTTTTTAAAGCTGTCTTGCTATGTTAAACTCCTTTAACATAGCGAGACAGTGTGTAAAAAGCAACGGAGATCTTGCTTTCTCCGTTGCTTTTTTTTTTAAACCTGTCTTGCTATGTTAAATGGGTTTAACATAGCAAGACAGCTTTAAAATAAGCAACGGAGATCTCCATTGCTTATTTTAAAGCTGTCTCACTATGTTAAACCTATTTAACATACTGAAACAGTTTGTAAAAAGCAACGGAGATCTTGCTTTCTCCGTTGCTTTTTTCAAAACTGTCTCGCTATGTTAAATGGGTTTAACATAGCGAGACAGCTTTAAAATAAGCAACGGAGATTCTCCGTTGCTTTTTTTAAAGCTGTCTTGCTATGTTAAACCCATTTAACATAGCGAAACAGTAAAAAGCAATGGAGATCTTGTTTTCTCCATTGCTTTTGCCCACAGCTCTGATGTACAGCGTAGGCATATGCATGCGCAGTACATCAGAACTGCCTCAGAATACCAGACAGCTGTGGAAGGGCAGCAAGGAGGCATTATACAATGCCATTATTTAAGAAAAGTAATTTTTTTTTCTTAAATAATGTCATTGTATAATAGCAATAACCCACTTCTGGGTGTGGGTAATGCTGGATTTACCCACGGTTGGCTTTGTTTGGCCACTCGGGCTTCGCCCTCGTGACCAAACCATGCCAACCGTGGGTAAATCCAGCATTACCCACACCCAGGCGTGGGTTATTGCTATATTCTCACAACATAAAGCAAATAAACAATACTGCAGTATACTACAGGGGGAATGGCACTCTCTCAGTTTTACACTGACTGTATAAGCAGTATTGCACAAGGGTCTGAAACAGAGCTACAGGAAGAAATAATATTTCATCCCTTCTTGACAATACTCTTTTAAGGGGTAAGGAAAAACAGGTATTAGTGCATAAGAAACACTGGTAAACAGATTAAATCTGAAAGTCCAAGATATTTTATGCTAGATATTATTGTATTGTTTAGTATTAAATTGTATTTGCAACATGTTAAACTGCAAAGCTATACAAGAGATTGGTTTAAAATGTCTTTATTAAAGCTATACAAGAGAGAATAAAGATATGCAAAAAGCATAAATGTTTCTAATAGCAAGACTGGTCACTATTTTTAATATGTTTTTGGCAAAACAATGCTGGTATAAAAAAGCATGAATCTTTCTAATTGCTGAGTATGTAGTTTAAAATAACAGGACGTATGCCTTTGGTGGCAATTCCACTAGATACTTCTAAAGAGACATAAGAATTTTCCAAGATTTTGCTTGATGTTAATGTTACTAAATTTATTAGATTGGACTGTGTACTTTACAGTCTTTGTATGTACAAATACAGAAGAATTCAATACAAATTAAATTAATGTCTAGCAATGAATATGTGTGAAAAAACATGTTTAAAAAATATGGGTCCAGGGTACCTACTAGATTGAAATGCATGAATAACAAACAGTCTGTGTAAATACATACTGTACAGGATACATTGTAATAAGTTAAAAAGTAATTTGTCAAGTTGTAATATTATCACTTGTTTCAAGTTGCAGTTTTATCATTGGTTTTTGGACCATCATTTTATATGTACTAGTATTGGTTACCCCAGCTAGAGAAAAAAGTATATTAAAATATTGTATTCATACAGCTAATGGACTAATATACAAACAGCATTTTTCAGAGTATATTTCACTGTCAACTAAAGTGTATGGGCAGTTTAGAAATGTGATGGTTAAAATTACATTGAAACTGTATATTTTCAGCAGTGTATAAATGCTACAGTAGCACATAGTTCTTGTCTTTTATAGATATTAGTCTATTTCTAATCTTTTGATATAACATTATTAATAAAAGTAAAGAGTTAATTCAACAGTTGCAAAGAGTAAATGGAACAGTTCTAAGTCATAAATTAAATTCTGTGATTGCAAAAGAATAAATTAATCAAGTTAAAAAATAAAACTAAAGCAGACACAGCTCATTATTGATAAAATATTTTCACAGAATGGTCTGCAAAAGAAAAAGTTGTTAAATACATTCAATTTTCATAGGTTCATAGGTAGGTACTAGGCTATTGGCCCTAGGGCCTATATAAGCCTAGCCAAAGGTATACTTTTATATCATTGTATTAACTATGTAAAATTGCATTTTGACTTGTATCAAAAAAAGACTAAAGGTTTTGTTTCCTAATGTGTTTCCTATAAAAAAAAAAAATATGTAAGAGGGAATTGTTAGAGTTTGTGAATTGTGAATACAAGGTTGAAATGAATTCTGCTACAAATATATGAAAGATAAAGAATAAAATAAAAAGTTTGCTTTAATGTAGGAATATAGCTTCGTAATTTAAAAATGGCATTCATATTGTATGACATAGCTGTGGCTGAAATAAGTGAAAAACAAAGAAGATATATTAATGAACACGATGCATTTCCTGAGTAGTTTGTTTCCTTCCAGACTTCTGACAATGGACATGTTTTTATAGTATATGTTTTCCTCAAGATACATGTTTGTCACAGTATTAAGAAAAGCTTGACATAATTCCTCACAGATAAATGGACATGGCATTTTATAGAATCATCAGAAAAAAGCCCAGAAAAGCAATTTTGGAAAGCAAGTATTATATGCTTTTCTCATGTTTGCAGAACAGTTTACAAATATCCATTAACAGACAGGAACAGCAGCAGAACAGCTTGTACAGATGTTTCCTTTCAGATTTCTGTTAATGGCATCCTCACATCAGCAAAAGTGCTTACAAGTAAATCACAAAAGGACAATAACAAAGTCTACCAAGAGGAAAAAAAATCTATGTGCGTGACTAGAACTGTATATAACTGTATTAATTCAGGTATGTTAGAGGTATTTTGGTAGAAACACACTTTTTTCGAGGTATTGTATGGAGAAAGAAAAGTCATCATCTATACTGTTTGTGAAGAAAAACTTTGTAAATATATGCTACAAACTGACAGAAAGAGTATGTGTCGTTTGTTATAAAAATAAGTTATCTGTAACAATGCTTATAGTGAAATAGCTGCAAAATATATTTCTTTATCAGTGTGCAATTTGAAAGGCTTGGTGCTTTAAACAGCCTACAGATGGAGTCATGCAAAGCTCTGTGTCTCTGATTCAGCAGTAAACAGCCAGCAAGACTGTGTGTCTTAAGAAGACTTTGGATCCACCACAGCATAGAAGCAGCACACACAAAATACATTTTTCACCTCTCAGCTTCTTAATGCAAGAAATCTGGACAAAATCTAAAATAATTGGGGGGGTGGGGGCAAAGGCACAATTGCTTTTATAAACTAAGAAAATTGATAAAATAACATGATTTGTGTTAGCATGCATTTTCTAAAGTCTATAAAGTCCAAAAGTGAAATGTGTGTCATTATTTAGTGACTTTGATCTTCATTGATTCATCAGAAAACCACAAATTTCATGAGGGATAGATCAAAAATATGATGCAAAAAATCTGGACATTCTGTACAAATCTGGACAGCTGAGAGATATGTGCACTTCAGAAAATGCTTTCTTAATGAAAAACCTGCTATGTAAGCAACTTTTAATTGTATAACACAAGTATATAAAATTTGTTCCTGATTTTGGGTGTTTGTCTCTGATTCTTATTCTAAGGAGTTAGGAAGACATGGGGTATAGCGTCTGGTTCTCAACACACTATGAAATATTCTGGGCTATTATTTATGTGTTTGTTCATTCATTTGATTGCAAACAAACATCTGATGTGTATGCAGTCATATAATGACTGATGGTCACATGTGTGTGTGTGTGTGTGTGTGTGTGTGTGTGTGTGTGTGTGTGTGTGTGTGTGTGTTCAAACATTTGGTTCCTGCATCCCTCAGTAGTTATAGTATAAAGGAAGTAATCATTATATGAGCCATGTTCTTTGGGCATGATCCATGGTTTTCTTGCCTTGTTAAATGTTGGCAGTCTATTTATTATTTAGCTGTGAATAAACTATAGAGCATGAAGCCTACAAATTTAATAATATTGCAAATATGAATGCCTTTTAATTGAGCTTGTTTTTTTGCAAGCACGCAAGTGTGAAATTCACCGTGTTTTGATTGCAACAGTTTGGCTGGTATTTTCTGCAAATGAGCAAGGCAGAAAGTTGTTTCCCATTGTAAAAGGTTTGATTCCTTCAGCCTTTGTTTGTCTTTGCTGTCACTCTGCCCAAGTCACTTCACTATATAGCACTTCTGGGCTGTTCCTGAAAAGAGACACTTGAGTCCAGTGAGCTGTCATATGCTGTTCAGAATGCATTACACATTTGCCTTTTGAATTCTTGTACCCATCACATAGCAGCTATTTACTGCTTCACTATATGCTATTTAACTTTTAATCCTAGCTGGTCTGTTATAGTTTTCATGGATTGCCTGATCCCTTTTTATTACACTGGAGTTTCAAATGAAGAGTAGTTCACTATTGCTTATGCTAAGATGTGAAATTGTTCAATCTCGCCGTTTGTTCTTACACACACGGGTTCGGAGCCGATCATCGGCTCCGAGTCGGCCACATCACCAGCTTCGCATCTTCGAGAAAGCTTGAGGCACAGTGCTATCCCATGATCCTCCGGTGTCAACCCCCAGATCTAGTTTGCCGCTAGCAGCAGATCGCATCACTGAGAGGCTCGGGCCAGTATATTTTTCATCTTTTTCATCTTTCTCGAATTTGTAGTTTAAATTAGCAATTAGAATAGTTTTACAAGTAGTATAGTAGTGTAGGTGTAGTTAACAGAGTGTGCCTTTTTCTATTTAGATATAAAAAAATCTTTTAGTATATACTTAGTTAAGGCCTTGGATTTTTCTGTCAGGATTGACAGTAACTTTTATATTTTATTGTAGTTTTGCCTTAACTTTTTTCCCTTTTTTCTTATAACATAGTTAGATACTGTTTGTTTATTATTATTATAGATATATATATTTAAACTTATATATATTGTGTGTGTTTCCATATATAAGTGTGCTGTGTTTTTTCATATATATATATATATATATATATATATATATATATATATATATATTTTTTTTTTCTCTTTACTGTTTAAAATGTCTGAGAAAGCCAAATCAGGCTTCAAGAGATGTCAGTGTGGACAAAAGATGTCCATTACTGATAACCATTCCTCCTGCGTCTACTGTCTTGGCCCTCTCCACTTGCAGGAAGACTGCTCCATATGTCATTCCTTCAGTGGGAGGGTCATGCTGGAAAGACGCAGGAAGTTGGTTGACAGAGGGTTGCTTAAACCCGAATTTCAAGAGGCCCTGGACAAGACCGAACAAGTGTCCAAGTCTTCGAAGGGGTCGAAGTCTTCAAGAGTGTCAGAGCCTAAGTCCTCGGCTCCGAGCACCTCTTTTCAGATTCGGACACTGGCTCCAAAGGCCTCGGGGTCAGGCGTTGAGTCCTTGTCTCTGATCGAGACTACCGTTTTGGAGCCAGTATCGGAGTTACCACTGCCTTCAATCCTTCGCTCGGTGACGACTTCGGCCCCTTCGACCCGTTCTTCGAGGCCACTTTCCGATTCCGACGTCAACCGAGTGGTACAGAAGCTAATGGAGAACTCGGCTCTGTCCAAACTCATCGAAGTTTCATCCCAGTTGGTATCGAAACTCGAGACCCTTCCTACCCCTTCGACCAATCCTCCTCCAAGACCTCTTGAGTCCTTGGAGCCAGGAATCGAAGAGCTGATGAGTGTAGAGCCCTCGGTGCTGAAGCCTCCAGTTGTGCTATCGACACCTTTAACCTCGACACCCTCGGAGCCAGCCGGGAGGTCTCAGAGCCGACGGTCTTTCCTTGGTTCCGTGGGGGACAGTCGAACCGAACTGTCGGTTCCGACTCTTCCCCTCGGGACCTCGGCTCAGATCAGCTCGGTTCCATCCTCAGGGTCGTAGCCCATGGCTCCGGTTCCTGGGAGGCTATTGGCTTCTTCGGAACCGATGCCGCCCTCGGACTGGGGCACCAGTGCCTTCGACATCATGAGGAAGGTCTTGTCTGAATAGACACTTACATCATCGACATCTTCTTCTCCTTCCCCAAAGGTTCCTGTTTCTGCTTCTGTACCTTTGGTCCCTGCTAAGCATCGAGACCCAATGCCTCAGCAAGCCCCAGAGGGTGGCCCTACTTCCTCGGAGGCATCCCCAGAAGCCCCCTCTGAGGATGTACCGAGGAAAAGATTGTGCAAGAGGAGGCACATAGATTCCCCACAGGAATCTCTAACATCGGATACTGATTTGGATGAAGCAGAAGGGTCCCCACGGTCCCCCTCTGAAGATGTCTCTTTTGCTGACATTTTAGAAATCTTGAAACAGAGAGGAGACTGGCAATCCCTTACCCCTTCTGCAGACGAATCGGTACTGCTGAAGGCATTTGGGGCTCAACCTTCTACCTCCTGGGTGACCCCTCCGTTTGATGAGCTTATGGATCTTATAGCCCGTAGTGCTTGGGAATCACCTGATACAGTGGAACCGGTCCCCCGTAGACCTAACAAATATATCACGGCCCCTCAAGACAAGAGTTACCTTACAAAAGGAGTTCCCGTGGATACTATGGTGGTGGCGGCAGCCACTAAAAAGGAAATGTCTGAATCATCCTCCTCTGTCCATCCTCCTAATAAGGATTTTAGGATGATGGACAGGTACAGGAAGCACGTATTTAGTTCTGCGACGTTCTTCATGAGATCGCTCAACTACCTCACGCATTTCACACGTCTACAGAGAGATCTCCTTAAGGAACTCGGAGATACTCTCCAGGGTAACACAGATGGTGCTGTCTCCGAAAAAATGACAGCACAGCTTAATACCCTCAACTCCATAGTGAACTCGTCCATGAGGCTTATTTCATACGCAGCCGAAGGATCGAGTAGGGCGGCAGCTTCAGCGATTGCTCTGAGGAGGCAATCCTGGTTGCACCTATGCTCCTTTGCGGAATCTTTCAAGTCTTCCTTTACAAACGCTTCCTTTGATGGTGCTTCCTTGTTTGGCCCCAAAGTAAAGGAGACCCTCACTAGGTGCGAGCAAGAAGGGAAGACCCTGTCTGCCGTAGGGGTCCATTTTTCCGCCCCGTCCAGACCATACCCCAAAGGGAATAGAGGCGGAAAAATGTGGTTCCGAAAGACTCAGGGATCCTTTCAGCCCACTCAGAGTGATACCCCCTCCAGAGGCAGAGGAGGGGCCAGGAATGGAAGATGCCGCCCAGGCGGCAGAGGGGGTCTGTAAAATCAGGGCGACAGAGAGACCTTCTCTGGGAAACCCTTCCAGCACTCCTGAGTGCAGGCCCAACTGTCCTACACTGGAGGCAGTCGGGGGTCACTTAGCTTTATACCCGGAGGCCTGGCTAAATCTCACATCAGATTCCTGGGTAAAAAGCATAGTTACCAGAGGCTACAATATTCCCTTTATAAAAACCCCTCCCACCCCCAAAAAGCTCCCAGACGTTCCACCCAGTCTGCGAGACCAGGCAGTCATAGAGATAGAAAGACTGCTCGAAAACAGAGTCATCCAACCAGTCCCAGCGGACCAAATAGGATCCGGTACTTACTCAAGGTTCTTTTTAGTTCCAAAGAAAACAGGGGACTGGAGACCGATTTTGGATCTCAGCAAGCTCAACACCTTTGTGAAGAAGGCAAAGTTCCGGAAGGTCATGCTTCAGTCGATACTTCCTTTCCTACAGGAGGGCAACTGGATGTGCTCTATAGATCTCAAGGACGCGTACTACCATATCAAGATGGCCAGAGCGTCCAGAGATCATCTGCACTTCCGGTTGGGAGCCAGTCACTACCAGTTTCGTGCTCTGCCCTTTGGTCTCACCACAGCCCCCAGGGTGTTCACCAAATACATGGCAGTAGTAGCGTCTCACTTGAGACAGATGGGATTCCGGGTGTTTCCTTACCTAGACGACTGGCTCCTCTCCGCCACCACCGAGTATCGCCTTGTGCAAGCCAGGGATTACACCATCAACCTTTGCTCCTCTCTAAGCATAACAATCAATTTTGGAAAGTCTGCACTATCGCCCTCACAGCGTATCTCATTTATAGGGGCAGATTTGGACACTACCCTGGCTCGAGTCAATCTCCCCCCATTAAGGGTATCAGCCCTCAGAACTCAAATTACTATCCTTCTTCAGAGCAGGAAAGTCCCTGCCCGACAAATCCTACGAGTCCTAGGAATGATGGCAGCCGCCCTTATTGTAGTTCCCCTAGGCAGAATGCATATGAGGATTCTTCAGTGGATGCTCTTCGCCCAGTGGTCATACCGACAGCTCCCACTGTCTCACCAAATCCTAATCACAGACTCTTGCAAACGAGACCTCCTTTGATGGATGCAGAGTCAGGATCTAATAACAGGCCGACTGTTCGTATTACCCAGTCCTACAGCAACTGTGACCACGGATGCTTCCCTGATAGGGTGGGGGGGGGGGGGCTTTTTCAGGGAAGAACAGTCCAAGGTCAATGGTCCAATTTGGAATACAATCTGCACATCAATGTCCTAGAGCTGAGGGCAGTGTTTCTAGCGTTGCAGCACTTTCACAAGTCTTTGCCTTTGGGAACGGTGACAGTTCAGACAGACAACATGTCAGTAGTCTGGTACGTAAACACACAAGGGGGAACCAGGTCCTATCCATTGTGCAGAGAGGCCCTCAGGATTTGGCAATGGGCTGTGTCCACCGGACGCTTTCTGATAGCAACGCACATCCCGCGGACATCCAACGTGATTGTGGACAGGTTGAGCAGAACCATCCTGTTGCCCCACGAGTGGTCCCTCAAACCTCAAGTAGCGGAAATGATTTTCCACAGATGGGGCCAGCCTTGCTGTGACCTATTTGCATCCCCATTGAATGCCAAATGCAGAAGCTACTTTGCCCTACTACCCCCGCTGGGGGGCACCCCCAGGGATGCACTGGTACATGATTGGCCCCCGGGTCTCCTTTACACTTTTCCCCCTTTCCAGTTAATCCCCAAGTTCTTGCAGAAAGCCAAACATCTGGAAAGGACCATAATTCTGATAGCCCCATTCTGGCCTCGACAAATCTGTTTTCCCTTTCTTCAAACTCATCAGGTGGACGAACCGCGGATTCTGGACCCAGTGCCAGACCTGTTGACGCACTCGTTGGGAGTTCCCCACACATCTCTCAAGTCCCTCAAACTGACAGCTTGGCTGCTCCGCTTCCCGTCTTAGCCAGGTCAAACTTGCTGTCCCCTGCAGTTCAGCAGATCATTGTATCTTCCCATAAGCCATCCACAAGGAAGTTATACAATAGCAAATGGAAGCGTTTTGCATACTGGGCCTCACAACAGGGTATAGATCCATCAGGGGCTCCAGTACACAAGATATTAGAGTTTCTTTCCACACTGTTTCAGGAAGGAGCTTCCCCTTCCACGATAAGAGTACAGCTGGCAGCTATATTCAATTTTCATACTGGTCTAGGAGATAATTCTGTCATGTCCAACAGACTTTGCAAAGCCTTTATGAAAGGTACCTTTCACCTACATCCTCCTTTTCGTGATCCAGTAGCCCCGTGGAATCTTAACCTGCTGTTATCACAGCTCATGCTGCCCCCATTTGAACCAGCTGCCACAACTCTTCTCAAATTTTTATCATGGAAGATGCTCTTTCTGGTTGCCATCACTTCCGCTCGGAGAGTTTCGGAGTTGCAGGCTTTGTCTATCCGGCCCCCATATATGATTTTTCACTCAGACAGAGTTACATTGCGCACCAATCCATCCTTCCTTCCAAAGATTTGTTCAGTTCAAAATATTAATCAATCCATTGAACTACCTACCTTCTTTAAAAATCACTCTAATAAGCTGGAATACATGCTGCACAAGTTGGATGTCCACAGGCAGCTAAGATTTTACTTAGGACTAAGGAATACAGAAAATCAGACCAACTATTTGTATCTTATGCTGACCAAAAAAAGGGACAAGCGATAGCGAAAGTTACTTTATCCAAATGGCTATCGGATTGTATAAATTTCGTATATGCAGAATCTAAACAACAGCTCCCCTTTAATCCTAGAGCTCATTCTACGAGGGCAGTTGCTACTTCTTTGGCCCATGCCGCTCGCTTACCATTAGATACCATTTGTGCGGCGGCAACCTGGGCAAAACCACATACCTTTATCACCCACTACAAATTAGATAAAAACTCCAGAGACAGGGCTACGTTTGGTTCCACTGTTCTCAGGAATGTTCTCCCTTGAGCCACCCAGGATAAAGGAGCTAGGGACGCTACCCGTGTGTGTAAGAACAAATGGCGAGATCGAACAATTTCACATAAAGAAGTTATGTTCTTCCCATAACGTTCCATGTGAATTGTTCATCTCGCCTTTGTTCTTACATCCCCTCCCTCCATCCCCCATCCTGTGGCCTAGGAGAACGGGCATGTCTTGAGCTCAGTTCGGTCTTCTCTACATGTGGGTATTCTTGAGTTTCCTACTGTACTTCAGGTATGGCATCTTTTCTCCTCTACTTTATGATAAAGTATTAGACAGTGTAGTAGCTTTCCTGTGCGCTAGGGCGCAAAAACTAGTAGGATTCTTCGAGTGTTAGCAAACTAGATCTGAGGGTTGACACCGGAGGATCATGGGATAGCACTGTGCCTCGAGCTTTCTCGAAGATGCGAAGATGATGATGTGGCCGACTCGGAGCCGAGGATCGGCTCCGAACCCGTGTATGTAAGAACAAAGGCGAGATTAACAATTCACATGGAACGTTATGGTAAGAACATAACTTCTTTTTTGTTTTAATTGTTAATACATTTTATTTTATTTAGTAAATGTCTGGGATTGTTTCTGATGTAAAATTTGAAGTAAGTTCTAAATTAAATCCACGCTTCTGATTAGTGCAAAACAGATACAACCTGCTGTCTTGAATTTGTGTTAGGAGATTCTTTTTCTTGTTTTAATTTGGCACAAATATCTTTGTGCTATTCTCCCACTTTGTTCATTTGCTATCCATCATATTGACTTCTTGCATTGTGGCATACTAAGGATTCATCCAAACCATAATCCTTGTGCACAACCAGTTAAGTTTTTCTCTGTGTTGTACATATTGCTAGGATGTGTAAATGCATTATTAAACTGTGACATTTATTGTTTTTCATAGGAAAATAAATGGAAATGGTCCTTCATGTTTAACAATAGATTGTAAATTGTTACCATGCATTCTATACCGTTTATTGAGGGGGCTCTTCAGAATTCCTACATGTACCTCACCAGCTAGCTACTGTGTTGCTGTTGTGCCCAGCAAGAAAAGAAACCTGGATCCCCCACTGAGTTTGTCTGATCTGTACTTCTCAGGAATGAAGATACATTCAGTAGAAGTTATCCTGCAGAAAATTCTCTTTTTGTCCCTCTCGTCCTTTGCAGTGTGCCCTTATCCCAGAATTATAGCACATTGTGGTAATATATAGCTTTGCCAGGGGAGTGTGTTTTGACTAAATATCTTATTGTCTAAGTGAACCCATATCAACAAATGCTTGATCTTGATTTTCAGACCTCAGATTTTGCACGATTGTTAAATTCTTATTGTAAACTGGATCTTGAGAAAGTCAAATCAAAACATTCATAAGCCTTGTGTGTCTTATTTTATTAAACACAGTTTAGTGAAAAACATTTTCTTTCTGTTCTTAGAATCTCACAAGTCAATCTGAAGTAAAGATCTGAGCAGCACTGAGAGAAGACTGAGCGGGGCAACAGGAGCTGCCTTTTCTTAGGGGTGGGACTATCACTGCCACACAGGAGATTGGAGGGTCATTCCACAACTGAAAGCATAATGGATCTAACCCATGATGGAACAGTTGTGAGTCAGCTGAAGATCGAATAACAGAACCCAATGTATAGTCGTCTGGAAATATAGTTAACCATAGGCCAGGAGTGTAGGCCTGAAGGTCTTAGAAATATATGCCATAAAGGAGAAGGCCCACAACTGAGTCCTATGGTACACCACTGGCAACTTTTTTTGCTTTCAAAGTAACACCTGTGACTCTAACCATGTGGGTTCTGTTAGACAACTAGTCATCTATCTACTGGACAATATAAGGTTTATATTAATATTTACAAATCCAACAATAATGCCTGTATGGGACATATTGTCAAATGCCTTAGTCAGGTCTCAATATGTTGTATGTATTGTATAACCAGTATCCACTGCTTTGTTACATTTTCAAAGACATTTATGATGTTAAAGAGGCATGACATTCCTTTAGCAAAGCCAAATTGATGAAGGTGCAGGGATGAGAGAATTTCAATGTCCAGATTAATGAAGTATGAGATAATGAGATCTATAGCTTTTCATATGATGCTAGTAAGAATAATGGCCTATAGCTGCCAGGGTCTGTGGTTGGGCCACCCTTGTGTAATGGCAATACAATGGTCTGTTTTCCGGGTATCAGGAATGTAACTGGTGGGGAGTCTTAAATTAAAGATGTTAAGTAAGGGTTCAGTAAGGCCATATTTTGCACTAATAATCAGGCAGCCTGGTATGTTATCAGGGCCCATGGATGATGCATTCTTAAGTTTTGAGATGGCTGAAAGAGCTTGTTTAATAATAATTAAAGGGGATGGCTGGGACTGTGGGCATTGTGCAATAGCCGTAACTGTGTTAGCTAGGATATCAGCTATTTCCTTTGGGTTAGAGACTCAGAGAGTGTAGACTTGCTCTGAACATTGTTCGGTGTTAGTGCTTAACTTTCTGACACAGGTAAAGAAAGATTTCCAGTTATTTTTGGTTTTAGTGGCTATTTTAAGCTCCTACTCCTCTTTGAGCTTTCTAATAGTTCTCTTAAGCTCTATACTAGTTTACTTAACTGTGCTTTTAGGGTAGGTAGAATGAAACCTCTTACAAGAATTAAGTAGTTTCTTTCGTTCTCTTGTTATATAATTTAATTATATGGGTATTCCATTACAGAGGTTTATTTTGAAATTTCCAGTACTTGCCTAGTATTTTCCCCTATATACATGTGTTTGTAACAGTTATAGGGCACTTATCTGTAACAATGTAAGCCTTTGCATGTCACAAAAATAATGTCAGAATATTAATTATATTTATGGGGTAGTCCTGAATCCTTGTAAGTCCAGGCGCATAAGATCCATAGATGGGAACAGGGTATTGTTAGATTGCCAGCAGTAGATTGCATGGTTTATGGTATCTTTCTGCACTTTTGTACATCTTTACAAACATAATCTAACCATCATTTGATCAACAGTCAAAAGGCTGACAACAAAATATTTAAACTCGAGTGAAACTGGAAAATATCTAAACTGCAAAAGATCAATGCACACGATATCTGTTGACTGATCTCAAGTGCAGCGTCTGTATCAGGAAATGGTTGGAACAACAGATGGCGCTGGGAACCACTGGTGGGCTGCTGTATGGAGGGTATGCCAATGTCAGGTGAAGTGACCACATCTGCTGTTGCAACCCAAGGAGAAGTGGAGATGCTCTTAAGGACAGAGGATCCCCCTTGACAATAATGATATGTAGTCACCCAAGAAGGAGAACAAGATTGTGTTAATATGTTCTGGGACTGTGAGTCAATGTATGTCTCAACATTATCATCAGATCCTGTATAGGTGCTACCATCTGTCTGATGGCCCTACCACAACATCTACAGATGTCAATGTAGCAGAAGTTTGGCCAGTAAATACAAAAAAAAAATACATAACAGAGCCAAGCCCTATCAACATATGAGGTCGAGTAGTTTGCATGCAAGTGATGGTTAGGAACATGTAGGTATAGAAAATAAAACTGGGTCTGACCACCAGATGTGCATATGGGAACACAAACATTGGTCTATGTGTTCTTATTATGGTCTATAACAAAGTAGTATTGGTATACAATACAAGTGTGCTATGATATTGACTTTGTTCTCCTTGTGAGATACATTGGGTCTGACCATACCAGAACCTGTCTCTGTTCCTCCAGTATTACATCCATGTTGCCATCATCTTCAGGCAGGGATGCTAAAAATGCTGCATCATATATATGAGGCTTGTATGAGGAAGTGGCCACCTGCATTTGCTGACTTGTTTGCTTCAGTGCTGCATGCCTTTTTCCATGCCCAAATTATTATGTCATTATCATGTCATTAGTGTGCTTCTGACATAAATGGATCATGTGCTTCATCCCACCCACTACATTGATGTCCTTGACCACAGTGCCCTACATGTGGTCCCACATATTCTGGGGCACATCCCCACCCTCCAACAGGTGCCATCCATAAGTCCTAATTTCATATATTAGGGTATAGATGTTCTTCGTGTTTCACTGTTGCAGTGATTACATTTGGGTAATCTGCTGGCAGGTGGCCCTCAGTCGGCCTGAATTCCAAAGTCTTGGGTCCTGCTTCGGTTGCTGTCTTCTCTTCCATCACGTCAGGTCATCAGGGGTATAAAACATGCAGCCAATGCCATTTTCTTTAGTCTTTCTTGCTGTGCGGTGCCCGAAGCAGAAGCATTTCGCAAGTGCCAGTTGGCTGACTACTGAAATATTCGCGTTTGAGTTTCAGAACCGAAGTCTTCAATAAAGCTAAGTAGCTCGTTGGGGAAACTTTTTTCTTGCTTTTTACCAATGTCAGAAAAAGTTAATAATTGTATTACTTGTGGGAAGCAAACACCTCATAAGGATTTCCATTTATACTGTATTCCTTGCCTAGGCCCTGATCACAATGTGCCTGGCTGTCGGTTTTGTGCTAGATTTAACCAACGCACTATTAAGCGTCGGTATATTTTTGCATCTAAGTATTTTGGAAACAGATTTAACTACCTAGAAATGTCATTGGATACCAATCCGACTACTGGAGTACATAAAAAACGCAAAGAAAAGGACAGAGAAAGATAGTCGAGATCCAAAACCAACGACAAAGCTTCTCCTAAGCCAGTCGCCGGTTCGCCGGTACTCAGTGAGGGGCTTTTGCAGCCCCTGATACCCGCTACCTTCGAGTCGCAGGCCTCTACCGACACCCATGTGGAGTCCGGCATGCCGCAAGATACACAGGGTATTGGACCAATGGATGTATCTCCCTCAGACGGGTACGGAGCCGCTGATCAGGCACTGGCTTCTGAGGGTGTATTCAGACCTCAACATTTTTACATCAAACAGATGAAAGCTGCAAAACCAAAGGCAAAGACACCTTCCAAAACTAAAAAAACAACGCCTGAGCCACGTGAACAGGCCTCTATGCCTAAAAAAGAGATGATCAAAATGTCTGAAGACCTTATTACTTTGATCAGGGGTACCCATCCCCCTCCAGATAAGAGGCCTAGGCAAGACACTGACTATGAATTTTCAGATCAGGTTTCTATTTCTTCTGATTCCTCTTCTGATCAGGAATTATCTTTACCTCCCTATGAGGATTCTGATGCTAAGGAGTCTATTCCATTTGCATCTCCTTCTGAGGATTATTCATTTGGAGAAATCTTGCATACTTTGTGGGAGCATTTTCACTGGGAGAGTCAAGACTTCTCAGAATCAAAAAAGAGGCTCAGGGATTTCCTCCTTCTCCCTCAGCACAAGCCTTTAGCCATTCCCCCTGTGTTAGACATTGTGTATGATGTTTTTTCGGAGTCAAGCCTGACCCCTGACTCTTTACCTCCAGCTCCCAGTAAGCCTGATAGGTATTACAGGGTCCCTGACTCTCATAAATTTTTATTTAGAAACCCTGCTGCTGATCCTAAAACTATTTCACAGGGTCCTAAGGGAGTGAAGGCCTCAACAGCAAAAAACCCTACCCCCTCCGACAGAGACTCCAGGGTGCTGGACAGACGGAGAAAAAAGGTTTATACATCTGCAACCTTGGCAATCAGGGCCTTAAACTGTCAATTTCAAATGCTTAAGTACCAACAACATGTTATGGGATTGCTGAAACAGAAAATAATGTTGATTTCAGAATGTGCAGAAAATAAGGAATTGCAGGAATTATTGCATGCAGCTGAACAAGTTGGAAAGCATACTTTGCAATGTGGTTTTGATTCTTTAGAGGCCTCCTGCAGGGACGCAGTTACTGGATCTGTGATTAGGAGGCATGCCTGGTTAAAGGAACAAAAATTTACTTGAACATGCTAAAGCTAAATTACTAGATGCACCTTTACAACATGATTCTCTGTTTGGTATTAAGGCAGAAGAGGTTTTAAAGAAAATGGAAGACAAAGCTAAGTCTATGCAAACTGTTAAAGATTTCTTACAAGTGCAGTCACCTAGATACAGTAGACACTGGCCTACAAAAAATTGGTCCTTTCCTGTGTCAGACAGAGCTCAAAGGGACAAATCCAGATGCCCTAAGGGTTCCAGGTACCAGGCCCAAGACTCATAACAGGTCAAAGCAATGGGGCGCATTCACCTCCAAATCTGGAGGCGATAAAGCACAAACCTACAGAAAGCAATCCCAATGACTTCCCTCTGCCTACACCAAGCACTTATCTTTTGGCAGCACCCAGAGGGGGAAAATTAGCACTTTTTGCTCAAAATTGGCAGTTAATAACCCAGGACAAGTGGGTACTGAACATCATATCACAGGGATACAGATTCCATTTCCACACTCTGCCAATTACAAATGGTTGGCCAGACCTGCCAAAAAAACAATGGGCAGAGGCACAGCAACAGGTTACATCCCTCATGGATATGGGGGCCATTCAAACAGTACCAGAACAGGAAAAAGGATAAGGTTTTTACTCAAGACTGTTCTAGGTACCCAGAAAGGACAAGGCCTGGTGGCCAATACTGGATTTATCGATTTTGAACACATACTTGGACATTCCAAAATTCAAAATGCTCACTTTGCAACAGCTTCTGCCCATGCTGGGCAAGAATGCTTGGCTGGTGATTTTAGACTTAAAAGGGGCATACCTGCATGTCCCAATAAGACAGTCATGCAGAAGATACCTCAGATTCAAGGCTGGCTTAATGCATTACCAATTCTCTGCACTGCCCTTTGGCTTATCTACTGCGCCCAGGGTCTTTACAAAGTGCCTGGCACCAGTAATTGCATTTTGCAGACAAAGAAGTATTCAAATATATCCTTACTTGGACGACTGTCTCATTCAAGAAGAGAACAAGGACACTCTTCTATGACACCTGGTGTTTGTGAAAAGGCTTCTAGCATGCCTAGGGTACACAATAAATGAAAAGAAATCACAACTGGTATCCGCTCAAAAGATAACATTCCTGGGTACAAGCTTGCAAACAACTGCCCAGATGGCTTACTTCATGCCAGACAAACAAATGCGACTGACTACTTACTTCAAACTGATGGCAACAAAAACCCAGTCTTCTGCAAGACAAATTCTGCAGGCTCTGGGCTTCATGGCATTCTGCATCCTACTAATTCCATATGCAAGACTGCATATAAAGAAATTTCAATGGTACCTAAAAAGTCTATGGAGTCAGCATTCACACAGTCTGGAAACAATGATTCCTCTCATGCCCTGCCTGCAACAGAAGTTTCTATGGTGGGCAAAGGCCTGTCACCAAAACATGGGACGGCCCTTCACTCTACCCCCTGCCAGCCAATCCTTAAAAACAGACGCATCAGATTATGCCTGGGGGGCCCACATGGCAGGAAGATGCATTCAAGGCATATGGGCACCAAACCAAATGCATCTACATATCAACCAGAAAGAGATGCTAGCTGTTCAAAATGCCCTAACAGCATTCAACTTCTTACTTCATCCAGGACAACTACTGATAAAGACGGACAACACCACAGTCATGTGGTATATAAACAAGCAAGGGGGCACACACTCATACCCCCTTTTCAGATTAGCCATGGCACTGTGGGATACAGCTTTGACCTACCAGATAAATCTTCAAGCTCAATTCCTGCCAGGAAAACAGAACACTCTGGCAGACGATTTAAGCAGAAACCCTATGGATCCTCACGAGTGGAAACTAAATCCACAAGTATTCAGCATGATAACAGAGAAATGGGGGAGCCCAGACATAGATCTATTTGCCTCTCCCCAAAATTATCAACTGAAAAGATTCTGCACAAGGACTCATCACAGACAAGCATGGAAAGTGGACGCTCTATCTTTCAGCTGGAAAAACCTGTCAGTTTACGTCTTTCCTCCTCTGCCTTTTCTACCCAAGGTCCTCCTAAAAGTCGGACAAGAAAAGCCAAAGATGATATTAATTGCCCTGAACTGACCCCGCCAATACTGGTACCCAATCCTAAGGAACTTGTCTCAATACCCAGCTTGGACTTTGCCTCAAAGACCATAACTACTGTCCCAGCAAAACAATCAGTTCCTACACAATCAACTACAGACTCTGAACCTGGCAGCATGGCTAATCATGTAATCATACTAACGACACCTCTCAGTAAAGCTGTGATGGTTGTCATTTTGGAAGCCAGACGGCCTAGTACTAGAAAATCTTATGCTGAAAAATGGAAGAGATTTTGTGCTTGGAATCAAGCAGAAGGAACTGATACAGCAGAACCACATATTCCTCAGATATTACAATACTTAACTGAGATGCTTGACAAAGGCCTATCTTTCTCATCAATCCAAATCCATGCCTCTGCCATTTCGGCTCATTACAATACAGAGCCACCAATCTTTTCTCATCCCCTACTAAAGCAGTATCTTAGAGGAGCCAAAAACCTAAGGCCTCCTAGGAGATCACCATTACCTGCATGGGACCTCAATTATGTGTTGGAAAAGTTCACCCTGCCTCTATTTGAACCAGCCACTACCGCTGATATAAAGTTCTTATCATGGAAGACAGCCCTGCTACTAGCAATGACTTCAGCAAGAAGGGTTTCAGAGCTACAGGCCCTCATGGCTGTAGAGCCTTTTACCATATTTTACCCAGACAGGGTGTCTCTGAGGACAAATAGGTTCATACTAGGCTATCTGCCCTAGGGCATTTATAAGCCTAGCCAGAGTGTGTTTGGCTTTCGCCACCCATTTTAAATTAATTTTGCTATGCCCTTTTTCGAGGTTAGTATACTGTGCCTCTGTCTAACAGTGACACAGAAGTGATACCCGGGGTAAACCTACGATCTCCCATCCACTCATCAAGATTCCTCTTGAAGAGAGTCAATGATGGAGTCTGCCTAACCTGGACTGGGATTTTATTCCAGAGTGAAGGGAGCCTCTGGGTTATGAATCTGTCCCTCCAGCATGTCCTATTTATTTCAGTGCTGAGGTTCAAGTCTCTGGAGCACGTAGCTCGATGGGATTTGGATTTTCTGAGGTGCAGCATGTCCATTAATTCCGGGTTGGACATGGCTTTATACGTCAGGCACAGATCGCCTCTGAGCAGGCGGTATGCCACTGAGTAGAGCTGGAGTTTCTTTAACCGGGCAGTGTATGGCATCTGTTTGAGCCCTTTGATCCTCTTGGTGAGGTACTTTTGGGGTCTTTCCAGTTGCTGCAGGTGTCTGTTAAGGTACATCCCAAAAGGGGCATTGTACTCAATTATGGGCCTGATGAGGGATGAGTAAAGAGGCACGATGACCTCCCCTGATCTAGATGTGAATCCCTTCATGATAAGGTGTGCTATATAAAATGTTTTTCTAACCACTTTGGCCACGTGGTTGTCAAATGAGAGATTGCTATCAACTTGGGTCCCCAGGTCCCTAATTACTTCTTCTGTACTTAATGGATTACCACCTATGTGGTAATTTGTGGGCACTTTGTTTTTGCCAAAGGGGATGACTATACACTTTTTGGCATTTAGCTTGAGGCCATGGCTCTGGCACCAGTTGCCTGTTTCTATGAGGCCCTTTTGGAGGATGCTTGTGTCGGCTGGAGAGTCGATTATGGCGCCCAGTTTGCCATCATCTGCGAACCTGGTCAGCCACAGTCCTCCCGTGTTGGCCTGTACCTCCGAGAAATATATGCCGAACAAGAGAGGTCCCAGGACTGAGCCTTGTGGGATGCCACTTGTAACTGGTTTGGAGTCTGACATGACTCCAGCAATTCTAACCATGTGGGTTCTGTCCTTGAGCCAGTTTGCAACCCATCTAGTGACATAGGGGTTTATATTTAAGCTGGTGAGCTTATCTATAATGCTCGAGTGGGGTATTGTATCGAAGGCTTTTGCGACGTCCAGGTAGGCTGTGTGGACCACCTTCCCCTCGTCAATGGCCTTGGTGACTGTTTCAAAGAAATCAGCCAGGTTTAAGAGGCAGGATCTGCCCTTAACAAAGCCGAACTGGGTAGGATCCAGTGTCTGTAGGTCCCCAATATCTTTATTTATGAGGTCCATGATGATCCTTTCCATAGCTTTGCAGACCAAGCTAGTCAGGCTTATGGGGCAATAGTTTCCTGGATCCGTTGAGGCACCACCTTTGTGGAGAGGGACCACTGTTGCTGTACACCACTCTTTGGGTACATATCCTGTAGTAAGGCTGAGATTGAACAGTAGTTTTATGTTTGAGTTTAGCTGTTCTTGGAGTTCATGTAGGATGCAGCCCGGGACACCGTCTGGTCCCATTGATGCTGTGTTTTTTGCTTTGGAGAGGGCAGCTCTTACCTGAGCATCTGAGATGTCTGTTGGGCAGCACTCTGCTGGGATAGATATTTGCCCTTTTGGTGGGGAGGGGGGAGAAGTTTGCGCTGAACCTGTCAGCTAGGATGTTGGCAATGTCTGTGGGTTCGGTGTATTTTTTGTCATTTTGGACTAATTCTGGGCATATCTGGGAATTCCCACCCAGGTTCCTAACATAACTAAAGAAAGCCTTGTGATTATCCTTAGTGTCCTGTGCAATTTTTCTCTCGAAGCTGGCCTTAGACGATTTTATGAGTGCCCGTAGTTTTTTGCTAATACTGATCAGAGATGCCTTCCCTTTTTGTGATTTTGCTCTATCATGTAGTAGCTTCCTCCTTCTATTGTATAGTTTGTTTATGGCTGGGGTCCACCAGACAGGACGTCTGCCTTTGGAGGATTGGGTCTTGGTTTTTTTGGGATTGCATGATCCATGCATTCCTGAAGGTGTTCATAGAATGTGTTTATAAAGGATTCTGCGGTCTGGGCCCTATTTTCCACAGGCCCAGGGGCTTTGAAGGATTCCACCTCAGTTTTGAGGAGTGTGAAATTTGCTTTAGAGAAGTTTTTCACTGTGGTTTTCAGGGCAGGGGGTGGAGTCGGGATGTGAATATCCAGTGAGATTAGATTATGGTCTGATCTTACCAGTGAGGGATACACTTCTGGTCTGGAGCATAGTGTCCCCATGTTGGTGATGATCAGGTCCAGTATGTTTTCCCCTCTTGTGGGAGTGGTAACAAGTTGTTCCATAGCATTTGAGTTTATAAATTCTAGGAACCTTTGAGCTAGGGTGTTGGAGCTAGAGTAATGCTCCCAGTCTATGTTTGGGTAGTTGAAGTCACCCAATATAATGGTGTTTGGAGAGACCTTCATATTTTCCAGTGTTCTCAGGAAGGCCAAGTGGGGTTTCTGGGTTTGGGAGGGTGGTCTGTAGCAGGCTATAAACTGGAAGGCAGTTTTACCCACTGTTAGTTGCACATGGATAGTCTCTGATGCTTCGTGCTGTGCCACCAACCTGAAAGTGTGGGTATCTTTGACGAATATTGATACTCCCCCTCCTTTTGTGGTTCAGTCCAAGTTTTGGGGCCGAAAAGCATGGTATGAGGTATAACCTGGTAGTGCTGGGGTGCTCTCGGGAGCCTTGAACCAGGTTTCTGTTACTGCACAGATATCGATGTTCTCCATGCTAAAGAGAGTTTCGAAGTGCATCTTGAGGTTTAGACTTCTGGCGTTGAGTAGCATTACTCTTAGTTTCTTATCCCTTGTGATACCTATGGAGGTGGGTTTGTCTTTTGAGCCTTGCCTAAAAAAGGCACTATGGGGGTAGCAAGAGCTTTTGCCAATATCCGAAAGCCCAGGGGTGACAGGTGCAAGCCGTCCCTAGCAAAGCATCGTGGCTAGTCGAGCATGTCATCCCAGGCTGACAGGCATTGGATCCCCTTTGAATGACACCAATACTTAAGCCAATTGTTGAAATTGATCATCTTGTCTTCATATTGTGGCATCATTCTTGGTGAGGGTAAGATGCTACTCAATGTCAGGGTCATACCGGCCTGGGCTACATGCTCAGAGAGCTCCTCTATGTCTCTTTTCATGTAGTCCAGGGAGGTACATCTCAGGTCATTCACACCAGCATGGACAATGACTGAGTCATATTTGTACTTGCCTTGGAGTGACCTGAGTGCTTGTGTTATGTGGCAGATCCTGGCACCTGACAGGCAGCTCACCGTGACCTTCTCCTTGTTCAGCCTGGTGAGCGGGACGTCAGTGTGCCTGACGATAGAGTCACCTATTACAAGTGTATCAGGTGTGTTGTTTAGCCTTAAGGGCTGTGACTGTTCGGCACACTGGCTTTGTGAGCTATGTGTTGCACGTGTTTTGTTTTGGGGTAGCGGTTGCTTGGGTGTCTGCTTTGGAGGTCTCCGCTGCTTAGGCAGATTTTTATTTAGAGCCTCCGAGTATGTTTTTGTGTGTTTATGTGTTTGGTTTACTGTCGTGGTAGGTCTGTGTGTGACTGGAATTGTAGTGAGTGTGGTTTCCTTCTCCTCCTGACTGTTTTCTCCAGTACTGAGCTGAGAGAGCTTAGCCTCCAGTATGGCTATATGGTTGCATCTCTCACATGTGTTGGAATTTGTTGGGAGGAGGAGAGGGTTGTCTGTGTACATGAGGCAGTTGTAACATTGCCTCAAGATTCCCAGATTCACCAGCTGGACCGGAGAGGAGATTAACAACTGACCTTTGGACATGCTAGAATAGTATTGGGAATTCCTTTATAATTGAAAAAAAAGGGCCAATGGGGAACAAGGCACTCAAGGGGAGTTTGTGAGGGTGTAGTGCTTTTAATTTTTTAGTGCTGACTTATATAATTGCTTTAGTGAGCAAGTGCCAGGTAACTTAAATGCAATGTGTTACAGGTAACTTAAATGCAAAAACGACAAACAGTAACTTTCTTTCAAGTGAAACAAGGAAATAAGTACAGTAAGCAATGCAGATATCACTAGGGATCCACAGAAGCACTGAAAAGCCACGTTTCAGATGGAATTAGCGTTTCAGGGAAATAACAAGCAAACAAACAACAAGCATACAAACAAAGCTAGATTCAGCAGGCCTGGATCTAGTCTATGCTACAGCAAATAAGGTGTACCAATTTCAGTAAGAAACAGTTCAGATATGCAGGCACTATAAGCCTTTAACCAGAAATTTCCAGCTCAGAAGGGCAGAGTACAGCCTCTCCTCCCACAAGAGTGCAGACCATGAACCCTTTTAATGTAAAATAACTGGCCTGAAGCCCAAGTGCTTAAACCAGAACTAATACACTTTTTGAATAACAGACACTGAGCCCTCAATCAGCAGTTCCCAACTTAGAAGGATGTACGCTACCTGTTCTGCCACTACAGTGCAGACCACAAACCTTCTTAATGTAAAACAACTGGCCTGAAGCCCAAGTGCTTAAACCAGAATTAATACACTTTTAGAATAACAGACACTGAGCCCTCAATCAGCAGTTCCCAACTTAGAAGGATGTAAGCTACCTGTCCTGCCACCACAGTGCAGGCCACAAACCTTCCTAATGTAAAACAACTAGTCTGAAGCCCAAGTGCTTAAACTTTTATGCCTAAGGTGATTTCCAGTGTGGCTCTTAACCAAACAATACATCTGCCAACCTTTTATCCAAATCCGCAGAACAAAGGGGAGAGAATTCTGCATTCCTTGGACGTACACAGACAGCTAAGATTATACTTGAGTAGGACAAAAGCTCTAAGAAAATCTGAGCAATTATTAGTGTCATATGCTGCCGGATCAGAAGGAAAGGCTATCTCAAAGCAGACAATTTCAAAGTGGATTAGCCACTGCATCCGTTTCTACTACTCACACCATGGTAAACCTGTGCCCAAAGGCATTAGGTCTCATTCCACCAGAGCTGCAGCTACTTTGGCAGCCTTTCTCAGAGGAGTACCAACCAAAGACATTCTAGAGGCTGCTACTTGGAGTTCTGTTCACACCTTTACAAAGCATTACCATTTGCCTCTCTACTAAGTCCAAGGCAGGCTTTGCCACTGCAGTGCTGCAAGGCCTTATAGCCACACCTAATGCTGTTTTGCTCCAGCCTCCCAACCATAGCTTTGGGATTCTACCCAAATGTAATGACTGAAGCAGTGAAACACAAAGAACATAGTACAGTTGTGTACACTTACCATAAATGTAGATGCTCGAGTGTATTCACTTTTGCAGTCCAGGTTACCCTCCCGCCATCCCCCTGTCATTCTACAGTTTATCTTTCCTTCTCTATCTTCTACAACCTATGTGGTGTATTTGCTTGTAGATGAAGGTAAAGTTTATATTGATGCATGTGTATATATATATATATATATATATATATATATATATATATATATATATATAAAATATTGCTATCTTTTTCGGGGCACCTGACATCGGGGGCAAGAAAAACTAAAGAAAATGCCATCGGCTACATGTTTTATACCCCTGACGACCTGAAGTCATGGAAGAGAAGACAGCAACTGATGCAGGATCCAAGACTTTGGAATTCAGGCCGACTGAGGGCAACCTGCCAGCAGATTACCCAAATGTAATGACTGCAACAGTGAATACACTCGAACATCTACATTTATGGTAAGTGTACACAACTGTACTTTCTTGGCTTTGCTGAAGTTGTCTAACCTTCTGCTCCCACTAGAGGCCATGAGTACATTTATGATAAGAAGGGACAGTGGATGTAGGCTACAGCAGTCTGGGGAATAATAGCAACCCACTGAGAAAGTTTAGGCTACCTTGGATATTGACCTGAAGATATTGTTATACAGAGGTAGGAATTCAGTACATAACACAGTTATTTTATGAACACTATGTATACCAGTGGTAACCTAGAACAGTGATAAAGATACACATGAGCATGTATATAGCTATAGTATGTGACACACTGAAGTCCCTATGACATCACTATTGTTGTTATATTAAACTATTAATAACAGCACTAATTTTCTTAAATTCACTAAGAGTAGTTCTTACAATACAATTGATTTTTTGGATGTATGAATAACAAAGGACAGTGCAGGAAGGTTTGATAGTGAGGTCCACAGAATAAAATGTTTTAGGAACACCTATTTACAAAGACGAAGCATGTATCCAAACCATATATTTAAAAACATCATTAAGGGACAAGGGTTGAGAACATCAAGATTAACAGCTAATTATTCTAAGTTAATCAAGGAACTAGACAATTTAAAGGACAATTTTTCTTGCAAGGTGTTATAAAAGCAGGGAAGTGGACCATATAATATTGACTCTATCTGAGCCTAGAGATAATAAAGGGAAACCATATTTTTCGGACACATCACCCACCCCCACTAACATTGAAAGAGGCGATATGTTATAAGATTACCTATTATGTATTCTAGTAACATAAGGCTTATGCAGGACATCTTCAAGAAGAATTGGAGCATACTATGCTCAGATGAGAAAATTAAAAAAGTGGTTGGGGAAACACCTAGGTAAGCCTTCAAAAATAAAAAGTCCCTGAAAAGAATATTATGTCATCCTAGGAACCAGTTTTTAGACCAAATAAGTACAAGTATGGGTACGTTTCCATGTACCAGATGTCGTTTCTGCCAGTTAATAGATAGTAGCAACAAATTTAGACACCCTGATACAGGAAAAGTATTAGAGTTCAGGGTACAAGCTGATTGCAATACTGCCAATCTTGTTTATTTAGCATATTATGAAAAGTGTTTATCTTTCTACATTGGAAAGACTAACCGGAGATTAAGAGATCGCATGAGGGAACATATGTATGACATCTCAAGGGCTGCAGAAACAAATGCATTAGCAAAACACACTATGTTAAATGATGCTACACATAAGTTCAGGTTCATGGCTATAGAGAGACTTTTTATTAATAAGGGAGTGACATCAATAATAGAACTGAGACTGCAAAATTAGAATGGATAATTAGAATGAGAGCCACCACTGGTAAAGGTATTAATAAGATCTCTATTAAGCCTGTTTTACAGGGTAGAGATTTAGCGAGGTGAACAATGAAAATGTCTAAAGTATGATGTCCTTTTAAATGTTTTTACAGATTTTAAATTTGCATAATTAATCATGTTGTTTATTTTATTGGCTATTCAATGTTTTAAAAGGTGAAATTTGTAATGTTTAATTTGTCTAATGAAGCAGTATGTTTTGCTGCAAAAGCGTTCACCATTAAAGTTGTTTTTTATTCTACTGCTGGCCATGGTTTGGTTCCACTACTTTTCGTGTTATATATCTTAAAAACTTAAAAAAATTTCTAGAATAACATATTTTGCATTAACTTGCATTTTCTGAAGGAGATAAGTCTGAAACGCAAAAGTATGTCATTATTTAGTGACCTCAGTCCTCAATGATTGCCAGAAGACCACACATTTTATGAGGAACAGACTAAAAGTATGAAGCAAAAATATGGACATTCTTAAAAAAATCTGGGCAGTTAAGAGGTATAAGGAGGACCTCTTCCATGTCTACAGAGCCTCAAAGGATCCAATCCTATTTGTCCTCATGTAAATCCGCAAAACAAACAACACCCTAAATATTTACTCATTGGAACTAAACTTCCACCACAGCATAAATAAGAACTACCTATCAAATAGATATCACTCTCTTAAGAATTCCTCTTTTATGGAATAGATTCTCTTAGATGTAAAGGAAAGTTATTGGTTTATAGTTTTTAAGATGGCTTTCAGGTTTACTCCTACAAAGGGGTATCAATTTTCCTGTTGTTAACCAGGTTGGTGTCCATTCTGGATGCATATATAAATAATTCTAACACTGGGCTAAATTTTTGTGCAAAGATGTTAATACTTTTAGACAAAAGTTAGATACTTTTGTCTAAACGGAATCTCAAAGCTAAGCGCAGCAGGGAAATGAACTGGTGGTGAATGGTATCACCTCCACCGATCAGGCTGACGTAGCAAATTTCCAGGCAGGTAAATTCAGCTCAGACTTCACCCCCCCCCCCACAACTCCTCCCCTCATTGCCATTTATGCTATGCTTCATACTTTTTTTTTTCTATTTTAACTGTGTTCTGTCCTTTAAAGCAGTGCTCCTAGTAATGCTTGCTTTTCCTGAGAAATATCAGAATATAGAAGGCTGGTAGGTTTGGGAGTCAGTATGTTTGCTCTATGTGCTGTTGATGGCTAGTATTGTTGTGACAGTGTGTGTTTTCTTGTTGCACAGGGCACCTGTCTGTGTAGGTATGGTGTGGTAAACATTTGATTCTTCTTTGTCATTACATATAGCTCTTTAAGATTCTGCTTTTGAATATCATTCCAGGCTCCTGCTTGATTGCAAAGAGATATGGCTGTGTAGCTACTTTTACTTGTTGTGGATAACCTTCTAAGAATTTGTATCATTGCATGCACATGTGATAGTACAGCTGTTTTCACAGACTGTGGGCAGCATCTCAGGCTTCTGCTTCATCGCACATATATGTGTTGCTTTATGTTTCCACTGTTGTCTGCATGTCACCCACACCTGTTTGTGATGGCTGTTATGTCTGCTTTGTTTTTCAGCATTGGCAGAGTAATAAGAAAATGCTATAGGAGGCATCAAAGACTTTTGTTTCAGCAGGGTGCATGAGACTCCTATCTCCTCACTTCTGCTTACATTGTTTATATCATATGTGCAACATCATTGGTAATGGCACCCTCCCCTTTTTGTCTCTTTCTAAAGGTCACAATAGAACCAACTGGCCACAAGCATGTCAGCTTTACCTGCTACTGCTCTAGCCAAGCAGGGTGGGAGTGCCTCACCAGGGAGGGTTTTTCTCCATCTCAGGCAGATAGCCTACTCTACTCAAAGTCAATGGCTTTGCTACAGCGTGAGTGGGTGGTGGAGATGGAGATGACCAGGCATTGACATGATGGGTCATCACATATCAGCCACTCATGTTGAGAATCACAGAGTCACTAGAACATTTGGTCATTTGACACTAGATCACCAGAGTGTGATGTGGCCCATAAGACCGGCCACCCTGATGTAGGCTATCCATCTTCTAACTTGGAGTAAAATCCATCTGGGCCAGTCGGCAGCCAGCATATTACTTGACTCCACCCTATCCCCAGACATTTGTCTGCTCTGTGTTTGTCTACTTGTGTGTTTCCCATGTCTACCATCCTAATGTGTGCCAGTTCATCTATTTGTCTGTATTGTTTCATGTTTGTCTGTCTGCTCCCAATACTGCCGTCTCTCTGCTTCCAGAATGTCCCTTTCTCCTTTCCTTTCATATCATCATTTCTCTGTATGCTCTCTATCTGTATACACCCATATACAAACACACACACACACCACACACACACACACACACACACACACACACACACACACACACACACACACACACACACACACACACACACACACACACACAGAGCAATGGGGTGATCTACCCTCACAAAAACATGAGCCCTTTACCTCCCCACATGTTTTTCTTTATGTTTTTCTTCTGTGTGTACCTGTGTTTGCTATATACCTTCTTTCCTACTTTCCTAAACTCTTGTTTCCACCCGTTTCATATAACAGATAAGGTATCTGTTCTGCTGGGCTTCGGATCGCTGGTCTTTGGCATATGCTGTTGGTATGCAGAGCTTAGTGACAACCTGCTGTAGCAGGTGTCTACTTGTGCTACCTAGTGACGGCAAAGTACGTGCTGTCTTGATCTCACACAGTGAAGTGTGAGACTGATTCCGTTGCTTTCTGCATAAAAAAAAAATTTATTAGTTTTACCATATCCTTAGCCTAAAGTATAGCTCATTTGGTTATTTATGTCTATTTTAAACAATGCTATATTCTCACTGGACAATACAATACTTACACTGCCTTGTAATGAATTTCTGTGAATTCCCTTGTAGACCTTATTTAGGCATGGTGTGATTAAAAAGCTGAAAAAGCTATTTTTTTATATACACATGGGTATAATAAAGTAAAGATGCAGACGGGTGTTAACCTGGTTCATGTATACTGAGTGGAAATGCTCCTTACTCAGTGATGAAGAATCAAGTGAGCTCTCCATTGTTTGCAAAAAATAATTTTGATAATTAATTGTCCTTTATGGTAGTGTTTGCAGATATAGATATGCAGAAAAGTAAAATCTCCTTTGAAGCAGTGTTTTATATTAACAGCCAGCTGAAATTACAATGTGTTTGTCAGATGTAAATGTAAAACGTTTTACTTATCAACATATTTGGTTAGCATGTAAATTAAGTCTCCTTCCTTTGACTTCTCTTTTTTAGCTTAAAGCAGATTAGCTGCTTTTGAGATGCTAGGTAGGTCTATGTTATGGAAAGTTGACACAGACTGTGGATAGAATTAAGCATCACATATGGAAGATACTGTGGATTGAGAATCATAACTAACAATTACATGGCATAGAACTGTTAGTTTATTTCGGTACTTACCACAGATTATATTTCCCACATTTGAGGTCGTAGTTCTATTTGATATGACATCATCAGATGTGATTCAAAGCAAGCCTGAACTAGCTATAATAATCATGAGCTGGCAAGGCAGGTAACCATCTGTATCTCACAGAGCCCAGTTTTGCTGTTTAGACAGACTAATGAATTGCCAGTTTGCATCATTATTTTTGCTTCAAGCAGATGCCATAATGGCCTGCTTGAGCGAATGGACCTTTAGTCTGTGTATAGAATAATTAACTTTTGTATTATGACTTCTGCTGGCAAATGTGACAAGCCTCAGCCATTGCATGTAATTTTGAGCCAGGAGAAGGCTAGTGTCTTGTTTACTATTCACATATGGCCTTGTGAGGTTAGCTCAAGCAATGACAAGTACATCTGTTAGTTGGGTAAGGAACAATGTCGCTGAATTAATTAGAATGGCAACATTCTATTTTACTACTCTAATTCTGTACAGAAACTGGTAATTAGAGTAGGCAGGCTTGCTGTACATTAAATGATGCATTATTAATATAGTTAAGAAGCTTGTGTAAGAATATGTCATATTCTACAAGTTTAATAGTCTAAATCTAATAAAAATATATTTTTTTTATTTTAACTGGTACTTAGGAACTACAGAATCTGTTGTTTTATTCAGTTTTGAGGAAAGTACAAAATAAAATCACATAAGGTTGCAGTGATCCATTTAAAAGTATCACCAGTTTGAAAGCATTCATTCTTTTGTTGAAAGATTTCATTTCTATTTCATTTTTTTGTATTTTTGCCATGTAATAAAGGGTTCAGATTTGTGGATGAAGCTGTGCGAACCTCTGCAGTTTATTCAGGCTGGTCCCATATTGGCTCTTTACTACTGTAGGACTCAGTCCTAGGTGCTCCACATACATATTGTTGTATCAAGTTGTTTTTAGAGTTTTTTTTTTCTGACTGGTCATGTTTGTAGTTTGATAAATGAGACTTGACCCATTTTGGCGTCTGAAGGGAGAAACAGTTTAGCTTTCGGGGATGCTCCTGCCAGACTCAGACCTTGCAGAGTTTTTGAGAGGTGGAATGCCAACAAACCTAGCCAGACCATTAATTGTTTACCTCACAGTATTTGCAGAAGAAGCTACTCCCTTTGTGCTTATTTGTGTACCTATCTGTTTAGCGATCTATCTATCTATCTATCTATCTATCTATCTATCTATCTATCTATCTGTTTGCATAGATATAATGGGTGTCTAAATGATCAAATCATGACACCCTGCTGTGTTTGCTGTAGTTGAGTATGGAATGGAAGGATCTGATTATATAGCTTTCATGGTTAGAAACAACTTCTTGATAAATAACCTGAGACATTTCAATGAATTATCCAATATCACCACTGATCTGCAAAAACAAGACTACTTAATTTTGTTAATGTTGGGTTGCTCTTCCTATTCCCCCCGCAAGGAATGCTATATCCTCACATATGCAGTGCTTACGCAAATAACCTTCAGTGTCAGAGACATATTTGATGGGCAGAATCAACTTCATTTCCTGTTTGTCAAATGTGACCATATTTCTGTGTAGGAGGTGTGACACCAATAATTCAGTGAAATGTGCATTTTAAAGTGCTGCTTGAAAAATCATTCATTAAAGAATGGTTTTGCAAATACTGTATCAGGTTTCACGGGTTGGCAGAGAATGAGTTTGTCTAGCTGGCTCAGAATAATTATCCATTATTGGCTAAGGAAGGGAAGAGCTTGGATTTTAACTGATATGTGATGTTGGCCATCCCTGACTGGAAGGGGAATCATTTAGGTATGTAACTAAAATGTAATATTTAAACCAAAGGGTAAAAAGGACAAACCATTCAATAGAAACTACAAGAAAGACCCGGACAAGCTAGAGTCTTCCATGCATAAAACAAACATTTTGTAGTGAAGGCCTAATAGATATATGCAAATGACCCCTTAAGGACATACCAGTGTTTCACCTAAATGGTTTCTGAATGAAGAATTTATAAGCACAACAGGAATTTACAGTGTTTTATTTTGCTAGTCGCCATGAAAAGCAGACACCAGCAACTCCTGTCCTTTCTCTTTGGTTACCCACTATCCTCATACTGTTTCAGTGTATATTCTCCTGTTCTGTACTTTACCCTTCAAGCGAAAAAAAGAAAAGACCAATGGTTAGACCACAGCTGAAGATAAAATGGAATAATCCACGTCAGGAAATAAATCACTTGCAGCTTCACAGTAGTGCCCTTTATAAAACCAAAAGTTGTAACTGAGATGTAGTAGTCAAGGTAGGAAACGGTTCACTTGCAGTTTCACACCACTTTATTAAACAAGAGTAAGCGCTTTCGCGATCTAAGTCAGCTGATCGCTTCTTCAGACTCATAAAAACAGTTAAAACATTGGTATTTAAAATATGGTTCAACCAATGAAAACACATATAGAACTATGACATAGACTAATTAAAATTGCATACATCAGTACATTAATTTGCCTTATATTCTGCATAAGATGAAATAAAATATACATATAACAGACACATTTTATGTAATAATCCATATTACTTAATGTTTTAGTGGTCTGGATTTTAAAAAAGTTTCAAGGAAACAGCATTGTTCAATCCAGGAGACCTATCTGCCTGAAGTAGTAAAATCCATCTTTGTTCGGCTTCCTCTACCTTATTCCTTATATCACCTCCCCTCTTACTTTTATTTATTATTTCTAAAACCATGAAATTAAAAATATGTTTCCTATCTTCTTCTTCCACATGTTTTGCTAAAGCACTTGTGTCTTTTTTATTTCTTATATCTCTAAGGTGTTCAAGGATACGTTCCTTTAGACACCTATTGGTTTTGCCTATATAAAAGGCATGACAGACAGTGCAGAAGCTGAAATAAACCAAATTTTGTGTTCTGCAGTCAGCATAAAAATCTATACCAATTATAAATCCTAATGTAGGATGTTTATATGTAGATTTATTATATAAATAGTCACATGCTGTACAATTTCTGCAAGGAAAAGTCCCCTGCCTATCAGATAGGATCATTCTTTCATTGTTTCTGGATTTGTAACATAGTTGCCTTTTAAGGACCTCTTATTTCTAAAAGAAAAGCTGGGTCTATCTTCTAACAATTCTCTTAAGTCAGGATCCGACAATAAAACATTCCAATTCTTTTCAAAAATATTACAGAACCTTCTGATGTCACTTGAATAAGTTATAGGGAATCTAACTTTAAAATCATGACCTTCCTTGCTTTTAACATCTTCTATAGTATTTGAGAAGAGCGGTTTACATCTCCCATCCCTATTTTCAATGGTATATTTAGAGCTTTCATTTATGTCTTTCTTACTATAACCTCTGTTTAAGAAGTCTTTCTCTAATATAGTCATTGTCTTCACAAAGCCTTCATCTGTATTATGTAAGCGGCTTATTCTCATATATTGTCCTTTCACTACATTTTTGTGTACAAATGTTGGATGCATACTAGTCTTATGTAAGATACTATTTCTCCATGTAGATTTTCTATACATCCCTGTTGTAAGTTCGTCTAACGCTGTCTTCTTAACCAAAACATCTAGGAACTCAATAGAGTCCCTGGAATGTTGACTAGTGAATCTTAAAAATTCAGTGGTGCTATGTAAGTACTCCACCATCTCTTGCAACTCTTCACTAGTACCATCCCATAACAGGAAGACATCATCTACAAAACGTATATACCATACAATTTTGCCAGCATATTTATTGCTAGCACTTAATACATGATCTTTTTCCCATGCAGCCAATGCTAAGTTGGCGTAGCTGTTAGCACAAGCCGTGCCCATTGCTACACCAACTTTCTGCAGATAAAACTTGTCATTGAATATAAAGACATTATTTTCTAGGACAATATCAAGCAACTCACATATCAAATTAATCTTAGTGCTTTGAAAAACTTGTTTCAAGGTCAGAATATCACGTATTTTCTCAATACCCCATTTATTCGGTATCACTGTGAACAGTGAAGTGACATCCATTGTCACAAACATATAATTTCTATTAATATTCCTGGTCTTATTATATAACAGTCGCAGAAATGCCTTTGTATCCCTTAGTATAGTCTCACATGATTTTAGGACTATTTGTAAATTTTGTTCAATATAAATTGAGATGGCTTCTGTGGCCCATCCTTTACTGGATACAATAGGTCTCATAGGGGCTGTGTGATGTCTTTGTGAATTTTAGGTAGACCATAAATAATGGGTATAGTTGGATGTTCTATCTGAAAGTAGTCAAACAGTTCCTCTGATACATAATTAGTAATCAATAAGTCAAAAATATATACAGATATCCTGTCAATTATACCTTGTACTTGTCTCTCATTTAGTTCAACATAAGTATCTGTATCATTCAAAAGTTCCATCATTTTCTTGTAATAAAAACCTTATCCATTACTACTACACTGCCCCCTTGTCAGCAGGCCTAATTTCAATGCTGTGAGAATCCTTTAGTTCTGACAGTGCTTCAGTTTCTGATTTACTCAAGTTATAAAATCTAGGTGGAAGATTTTTAGCATGCATCTCTCTAATTTCATGTTCACACACATTAGTGAAAGTTTCAACTGTGGGATGTATCTTGGGTACAAAGGCACTAGGTTGTTTAAACATATTATCAAATACATTTCTTTTAAACATGGTTTTAAGTGTTAGGTTACGAGAAAATAACTTCAGCTCTTTTAATAAATCAGTTAATACTGTTTTCTGTGCTGGAATAAAGTTCAGGCCTCTATTTAACAACGAGGCTTGTGCATCAGTTAAAGAAAAGCTAGATATATTAATTACCAAGTTTTTGTTGGTTCTTGCTCCTGGTGTTCATATATGCAGGAGTCACTGCTCTCTCTGCTGTAATCGCGTTCTCCTCTTTGATTCCTGCTGCTCGACCTGTCCCTTATTGGCAGCGCTTTCTTTAACACAAATGGAAGGATTGAGGTTTGTGTAGCTTCCTTTGCTCCAAAAAGCTACTGAATCAGAATTAACACTGGAATCCATCCTTCTGTTAGTGCAAGCCATTTGGAAAGTTTCTTTTGCCATTCCACCATTTTCAAATGTGGGAGGTTCTATACATACTCTCTCTGTGCTGACATCACTGTTCTCACAGGGATTCTGATTTAAAGGGGCAGTACTATGCATATTTGAATTTTCAGAAATCTGTACTGTAGTCATTTTTTCTACATTTTCTGTACTCACAGCTGTTCTTCTTGGCCACGAAAAGACCTCTTTACATTGAAAGTCATTGAGGTCCCTTTGCAATTTTTTAGTTTTAGTATTCTGCAACCTCTTATCATAGCCCTGTATACTGTCAGCAAGTTCATCTAATTTACTGCCTAGTACCTCTATAGGAAAATTATTAGTCAGTTGTTCTTGTAGCTTCTTTATCTCATCGGCTAGCTCTTTTTCTTGTGGTTTAAAAAATTTTATAAGCAAATGCATATAATCATAGCTAAGTTGTAAATTTAAGTTCTGCCATTTTTGAAGTAATTCAGGGTAGGTCTCACCATAAGTAGGCATATTTAATACTCTGAGACCTCTTGGCACTATTTTGTATTTTAATGATGCTTCTAGATGAAACCTTTGCCACTGTAGCCTTTTAAAGCTATATAACTTATTCTCCAGATCTCTATACAGTTCAGTGAACTTCTTATGCGTATCATAGTCCACTTGTTCTCTTTCATTCACTGGAAAAATAGGGTTTAGCATCAAGGGGTTGGAGTATATATGTAGTAGTCCAACCAGTCGTTCACATTGATTCTTATTGTTGTCATTACCTTCAGCCATGTCCCAGCTTTTAAATACAGTCCAAGAAACACGTGAAAGAAAACAAAAGCTGGATAAACACCTGGTATACACCTCAAGCGAAAAAAAGAAAAGACCAATGGTTAGACCACAGCTGAAGATAAAATGGAATAATCCACATCAGGAAATAAATCACTTGCAGCTTCACAGTAGTGCCCTTTATAAAACCAAAAGTTGTAACTGAGATGTAGTAGTCAAGGTAGGAAACGGTTCACTTGCAGTTTCACACCACTTTATTAAACAAGAGTAAGCGCTTTCGCGATCTAAGTCAGCTGATCGCTTCTTCAGACTCATAAAAACAGTTAAAACATTGGTATTTAAAATATGGTTCAACCAATGAAAACACATATAGAACTATGACATAGACTAATTAAAATTGCATACATCAGTACATTAATTTGCCTTATATTCTGCATAAGATGAAATAAAATATACATATAACAGACACATTTTATGTAATAATCCATATTACTTAATGTTTTAGTGGTCTGGATTTTAAAAAGGTTTCAAGGAAACAGCATTGTTCAATCCAGGAGACCTATCTGCCTGAAGTAGTAAAATCCATCTTTGTTCGGCTTCCTCTACCTTATTCCTTATATCACCTCCCCTCTTACTTTTATTTATTATTTCTAAAACCATGAAATTAAAAATATGTTTCCTATCTTCTTCTTCCACATGTTTTGCTAAAGCACTTGTGTCTTTTTATTTCTTATATCTCTAAGGTGTTCAAGGATACGTTCCTTTAGACACCTATTGGTTTTGCCTATATAAAAGGCATGACAGACAGTGCAGAAGCTGAAATAAACCAAATTTTGTGTTCTGCAGTCAGCATATCTATATCAATTATAAATCCTAATGTAGGATGTTTATATGTAGATTTATTATATAAATAGTCACATGCTGTACAATTTCTGCAAGGAAAAGTCCCCTGCCTATCAGATAGGATCATTCTTTCATTGTTTCTGGATTTGTAACATAGTTGCCTTTTTAAGGACCTCTTATTTCTAAAAGAAAAGCTGGGTCTATCTTCTAACAATTCTCTTAAGTCAGGATCCGACAATAAAACATTCCAATTCTTTTCAAAAATATTACAGAACCTTCTGATGTCACTTGAATAAGTTATAGGGAATCTAACTTTAAAATCATGACCTTCCTTGCTTTTAACATCTTCTATAGTATTTGAGAAGAGCGGTTTACATCTCCCATCCCTATTTTCAATGGTATATTTAGAGCTTTCATTTATGTCTTTCTTACTATAACCTCTGTTTAAGAAGTCTTTCTCTAATATAGTCATTGTCTTCACAAAGCCTTCATCTGTATTATGTAAGCGGCTTATTCTCATATATTGTCCTTTCACTACATTTTTGTGTACAAATTTGTGACTTTACCCTTCCCTGAATTAATTTTTAGCCTCACTCATAACTGCCTTTGCTAGTGCACCTACCCTATTTTACTATCTTCAGACTCTTACATATATATATTTATTTTGCCCTGCTTTTAGCTGCTAGTAAGACCTCTCTCCCCCTCCAAAGCCCCTCTCTATTGTAGCTTATTTTAACCATACAGCACTGGGTTTGCTTCAAGAAAATCTACTTGTGTAGCTTGAGGCCAGTGTCCTTTTGTAAGCATACTTCTGCTCATATTTTATTTCTTTTTTATTTATTTCTGGTGAATATACCTTTAGAAACTTTATATCCTTGTCTCTCAAGCTAGTTTTTCACTATCTTTTTCTGATTGTTTCTCTGACTTCATCTTGACCAGGGTGCTAGCCCCGCTCTATTCCCACACACCCCCATTACAATTACCTTTATACCTAACTATCCCTCCCCTTCCTGTCCCACTGGGCACTACAATTCCACTTCCTGCCTATTGCCACAACCACCTTACTAATCTGTCAATCTTGTCAACATCACTTCCTCTATACCACTGTCTCTACCTACTCTATCGGACCATATTTCATTGCAACATGTATTATTTTTTAATATCTTCTACACTACTCATTATTCTCTCTGTCTCCACCTCTTACCACTCCAATCTCTCTGACCCACTCCTATGTTCACCAACTTCTCACTCATACAACATATATCCATCTACTTCATCTTTTACTATCTCCCCTAATCTCTTTATTACCTCTACCTCAAGTCTATGTAAACTATCCATAATACAGGTTTTTAAACCTTCCCACAAAGCTAAGTCAAAACTATACAAACTCCATCTAGCATCTACTACACACTCTCTCCTCACTAAAAACCTACTTTGTTCTGGAGATATCCATCCCAACCCTGGCCCCTCTTCTCTTCCCACCCTCACTCTCCCCAAAACTACCTCTACACTGCCCCCATCTTACTCCTCTAACAGTCACCAACCTCAGTCACAACAATCATCTCCATCCAAATACTTAACTATTTACTCATTGAATATTCAGAGTCTAGCAAATAAAGTTACTGAGCTGCACTTATGGATAGCTTTCAATACCCCTCACATCCTCTCCCCATCTGAAACCTGGCTCAAGCCACAAATCTCAAATAGTGAAATACTCCCACCAAATTATAATATCTTCTGATCTGATAAACCTGTAAAAAAGGGGGTGGCGTGGCCATCCTCTACTCAAACAACCTTAACCTCTCACCATACCCTTCCCCAATGCCTGACTTCCTCCCAGCTGAAATCATCATCCTTAACTGCCATCTGAATCCCCACAAAAAACTTGCAATTGCCTCTGTCTACCTTCCTCCTGGTAACAATCTGCCCATTCTTGAAAACATCCTATCCTGGTTCTCCCACAACATACCATATGAGACACTTATCCTTGGTGATGTCAACATTGATTGGTCCAAACTCACAACTGACTCCCCCCAACTCAGTATCCACCTACACGGCTTCCACCAACTTATAACATCTCCCACTCGCTTCCATAAAAATTCCTCTTCCAGCTCCATCATAGACTGGATCCTTACCAATTCCCCCCACCAATACCACAATCCCACCACCTTACCTGACTCCCTCAGTGATCATCTCCCTACCACCATCTTAAGACACTACTCCCAGATTCCTAAACCCCACCTTATCAAAGACTGTCGAAAACTATCGACTTTCAATTCATCCCAATTTAACACCATTCTCCACAGCATAGATTGGTCCATCCTAAAACACCTCCCCCTAAACAATGCTGTAAGCACTTTCAACATCATCTTCATGAGAACTCTAAACTCCTTAGCTCCCTCTAGGAAGATCAGAGTAAAATCAAATCATGCTTCCTGGCTCCCCAAGGAGACTAGGTCCGTTATGAAACAAAGAGATATTGCTTGGAAAACCTGTACTAAAACTAAACAACTACCTCTTCTTCAAAAATACAGGCAACTGAGGAACCTTGCAAAAAAACATACAACTAATGACAAAAAGTTATACTATAACTCTGCTCAGCTTAACAACAAATCCAATCCTCGAAAATTTTGGTCAACTCTCAACAACATCCTCTGTCCTGGAAAGCCCTCTAATCCCTCCCCATACCCTAACTTTTCCTCTCAGGAAACAGCTACCCTCCTGAATAAACACTTTATCTCTTCCATCCATAGTCTGGTAAACTCTAAGCCAAACTCTACTTTGGCACCCACCCCTCCAAGTCCCACTAACACAGCTTTGTTTTCTTTTGAGCCAGTTCCCATTACTTATATCAAATCTCTACTACTCAAGCTAAAACCTTGCTCTCCTTCCACTGACAATCTATCTCCTACATTCTTCAAACTTGCTGCTGACTCAATTGCCTATCCTATATCTATACTAATTAATCAACCTATTCTGGAATCATCTGCCCCCACCCTTTGGAAATCTTTCTTTACTATCCCTCTTCATAAAGGTGGAAACTCCACTGACCCCTCAAACTACCGACCCATTGCCATTCTGTCCCCCCTCTTCAAGATATTAGAAAAATGTATTCACTCGCAGCTTCTCAATCACCTCCTCACGCACTGCTTACTTACCCCTACCCAACATGGATTTCATCCTCACCACAGCACCACCACTGCCCTCCTCTCCTTCACTCATATCATTGCAGAGGCCCTAGACAACAATAAACTAATTTCCTGTCTCTTCCTAGATCTCTCCAAAGCCTTCAATACCGTCTCTCATCCTCTACTGCTATCCAAACTCACAAATCTCCACCTATCCCCCTCCACACTTGCCTGGTTTAATAGTTACCTATCTGGCATGGAACAATCTGTCAAATGGCTCTCATCCTCTTCACCTTTCCTTCTCATCTCCACTGGTGTTCCCCAAGGCTCCGTCTTGGGACCCCTTTTGTTTACCATCTTCACCAATGATCTTTACACCTCATGCAAAAAATCCTCCCTTATTCAGTATGCAGATGACTCCATACTTAGGTCCATCTCAAATAACATTCCTAAACTTCTCTCCCTGACCCAACAGGCCCTACTATCCACTGAACAATGGCTCTCTCACAACCTACTGATCCTAAATTCCAAAAAGACCAAACTCCTACTTTTCCTTCCCCATTCTCTTTCTCATCACAAAACCTCATTCTTTATTAAATCTTCTAACAATACAACTATCCAACCTGACAGCCACACAAAACTCCTAGGGGTCATTATCAATGACGAACTAAAGTTCAACCTACACATACTCCAGTGTATAAAAAAAAAAAAAACAGAAACTAGGTATGCTATATCGGAACAAAAAATTCCTAACTCCTGAATCTAGACTTACCCTGGGCCAGGCACTCCTCCTCCCCTCCCTCTTATACGCCGCCCCGGTTCCTACCAATATCCATGCCTCCACTCTAAACAAACTCCAACAGACTTACCATAAAATAGACAGATTCATTACTAACTCCCCATACAACTCACACCACTGCATTTCTTTAAACTCTCTTCAATGGCTTGAACTTCCCCAATTTCTGCTATCTCATCAATTTCATATGCTGCACTCTATTCTGTATAAACCCTCCTTCTGTCCATCTCTGTCTTCCTTAGTCTCCATCTACATCCCATCCCAGATCCTCCGTACTTCTAACCAACAATTACTTGATATCTACCACCCAAAAAGGTCAGTAGGCAAACTACTCTACAAACACTCCCTTGTCCATGCTTGGAACAAACTTCCCCTTGACTTATGTTCAATCTCCCACACCTCACACTTTAAAAATGAACTAAAAGCTTATTTTCTCAATTCCAGAACCTGCCCTTGCCATGACCCCACCTAGTCTTCCTTCCCTTTGCCCTCAAAAGGACCATTACACCTCTCTCTCTCCAATGTGTCTACTATGCATTTGCATAATTTTATACAAACAAAAAAGATTTTATTGTTGACCTATTGAACTATATCAATGTAAAATTGTTACTTAGCTTCTTTTTAATGCAACTTTAACTTTATGCATGTAACCCAACATATATGAACCTTTTTGCTATAACTGTTATTATATCAATATTGTTTAAAATTATACTTGTTTAAAAATGTACTACTGGAGCTTTTCTCCTCAGGTCTCCACTGAAAATGGGCCACAAGCCCAGTTGGACAAACCTGGTTAACAAATGTCAATAAATAAATAAAATAAACGTTCCTAACTTTTTACCTTTTATTTTTAAGTCTGTATGTGTATACTCAGGCCAATATAACCAAACTCAGCTAGCTGTGGACATGCATAGTTCAGCCTTTTTTTTTGTCCTCATCAGTACAGCACAACTGGATTGTTTGGCTATACTTTTTTGGCAACATAAAGGTTAAACTAGCCTGTTTTTCTTATTGAATGCATATGAGAAAGTAGGCTTGAAGCATCACAAATTATAAAGTGATGGATTAATAACAACAAGCAGTTGATTAGATATGGTAAGTACTAAAAATAGTAGGATCAAGGGATGCAGAAGAAAATAATTAATTATGGATTATACATACATACATACAAATATTTCAGGCATGGGCAATAATGCCATTCTAGCCTGCCAATATGCAAAAACAGTCATTCCCATAATAAGTGTCCAAGCTTTTCTTAAAAGTATCTAAACTAGTTGTTGCTTTAATATAGTTTGGTAGTCTGTTCCATGCAACAGCTACTCTCTCACTCCTATACAATCTTTTATACAATTTGCCTGATGATTCTCTGTTATTTTTTGATAACCCCAATTATTCCTGGAGGTAGTTGTTTCTAAATGCCATATGTACCTGAATAAGATAACCTCTTACATACCAATATAAGACACCGTACAAATTCAGATACTTTAGTCTTTCATAATAACTTAAATTTCCACTGTCCACTTTCCACGTTACTCATACTTGTTTTCTTATAAAGTTTTCATATTTTTATTCCATACTCTAGTTTGGAGATACTATAATTTACAAACAGTGATTTCATAATTTCTGATATCCTAGACTTTTATACAGCCTATATATAGTTTTATAACTATCATTAACCAATTGGTTGATGAGATTAGAAAAAAATTCATAGTTGGAGCTATCCATATACCCAGCTCCTTAAACGAAGTTACAGTTTCAATCACTGTGTGCTGTATTAAATATTCACCTTTCAATTTATGTGTCCCAAATTTCATATACTTTGTCCTTGATGTATTTATCAGCATATTATTCTCCTGTGTCCAAATGGTCAGTTTAATCAAGCTCTTTTGCAGATATGTCATGTAAGTAACAGATGTAATCAGTTTAGCCATTTTTACATTATCTGCATACAGACTGTAAAACACGTCAGATGAAAATGAGATCTGAAAGATACAACCTAAGTCAATATGAGTCTAGGACAGAACCCTATGGAGCACCTTGACTGTCACTTAGAATTTCACCTGTCCATTTGTGTATGATACTTGTCATGTCCTATTTGTAAGTCAAGCAGATATTCATCTTATTACGATTACATCAATACCTTCATATTCTAATTTAATGATCTGTGTTTTGTGTATGACCCTATCAAATGCTAAAGTTAAATCTATATAAATTAAACCACAACACATTTTTTCATTTATAGATGTTATTATATGTTATAGAACTTCACGTTGCATGTGGGTATAGATCTAATTTCAACATATACATGCTGATACATGGTTTCAAGTCCCAGCCTTTCCAATTCTGACAATAATTTATCCAAAACAACGTTCTCCATTATTTCTCCACAACAGGGATGTAAGCTTATGGGTCTGTATGACTACAGGTTTGCCCTATTCCCCTTTCCTTTAAAGATAGGTTTAACAAGTGGGTGCCACCAATTTTGAGAAATCTCCCCATACTTAAGTGAATAACAGATGCAATGCTACTGTAAGTTCATGCTGAAGTGTTCTTAGGTCATTGTTACTAACTCGTCTCCTCACTGTGCATTGTTTGGGTCTAGTTTACATAGTTCATTTTCAATATAATCTAATTTAATTTCAGTATCTGAAGTTACCTGAATGTCACAATGCTAATTTATTACCCCCCTTTTGTCCAGCCAAACTGCTTTGTATAAGATTTTGTAAATATGTCTATAATTGGTTGTGTTTGGGAATACATTTTAGAATCTACACACAGTTTATTAATTTATATGTCTTTGCTCCTACTCCATCTTATCTATTTATAAAATGATTTCCTATTATGCTTAGTATCATTATATACATTTTCTCCAAATTGTTCTTGATCTTATCTCACACTATGTTTAATTTCTCTGTCCAGCATATTCCTTTTATCTTTCAAAGTTATAGTTTGACCTATTTTGCATTTCTTAAATTTTTGTCTCTCAATTTAATATCTTGTTCTTATGGAAATACAGCCTCCTGAACTTGTATGGCTAGATCCTGATGTTAAACATTTTTTTGACTTTTTGTATTCAATTTTCTTTTCTAAACATGCCACATTCCTTCTGCAGTTTTTCTGCTGAACACATCACTCCAATTAGTTGTGCATAGTGGCAGTTTTGGTTCCATAGAGTCTGTTATTAATGCTCATTTGTTTAGATTTCATTTTGGAAGAATTACCTAGCAGTAATTTAACCTTTATAACCCAATGATCACTGTATATCAACAGTGGTAAAACTCAGCATGGAGTAAAAGTTACTTCGTTAGCAACATAAACTATGTCTAGTATGCAGATGCATATTAATGCAGGGGTGGAGGGGGCAGTCCGCCCTGGGTGCAAACAATAAGGGAGGTGCAGCAGCCTTGCCTTTTAAAAGCATTTTGCTTTTTAAAGTAAACCAAAGCAGGATCCTAAGGGCATTTTTTTAAAGAATGCCCTCTGTCTGTGTTTCCCTGTGTGCATCGATGTGCGCATGCACCTATTACTTAATCCTTTTCTGCATTCCTTGAGGAATTTAAATATGGCACCTATTGCTTACTCCTTTTCCACATTCCATGTGGAATTTAAATGTGAGATGGCTGCATATATATGTGTGTGTGTGTGTGTGTGTGTGTGTGTGTGTGTGTGTGTGTGTGTGTGAATGATGGCAGGTTAGTTCATTTCTTCATGCTCAAACCCAGTACCTTGATTACAGGAAACAAGACCCTGAATCCTCTACACCAATTACCAAACTAGTAATAATGAGTTTTGGTGCATTCTCTAGGAATTGTGAGCTTCAAGGGAAAAGAAGTTTACTGCTGCTCATACTTATTCTGTTTTCAATGTGTAGCTGTTTTGCTTAGCAAATGTTCATAGCATAACACGTAGCATACTTACTTTTGATGCAGAAGGTTGTGGGTTCTGCTCCCACAGCATACAGATGGATTGCTGATTTTGTGTTGTACTTTAAGTGTGAGGGTGGTGGTGGTGCTGAAGTCCTGAGTGGGACTTCCTTTGGATGAGATGCCTAGTAACAATGAATCTTTTATCAGTCTGACAACCATTCCCTATTGCAATATTACCATTTCTTTTATTGTAGCATAGGCAATTTATTCTTCAAGGGCAGCAGGTACTGAATTTATCGATGTAACACTGAAATATAAAGTTGTTTGCTAGCAGCAACCTCGTAATTAGTTACAGAGCTCTTTACTATGGAATTATTCAGATGATTTTTCTTCTGCAGAGATTGGACATATTGATTGGTATTGGTGGATTGTAATGACAGATGTTTGAGTGGCCTTTTGTAGCTGAAATGTTCTGAAATGGGTAGTTTTGTCATTAATGAGTCATATGTTTTGTTTCATTGCTTACTAGAAAAATGTTCAAAACTACAAATTTAAAACACAGTCTAACAAGTGGTGCTTTATTATACAAGGATTATAGTTTAATACCATCAGGAAGGTGAATCAGAGAACCCATGCATACATGCATGGCCCTAAAAATGTATGCAAGGGGCCTATGGTTTGAAAACAGCCTGAAGTTAATTTTATCTGCCACTGGCCAGATGCATTTTCTTTAAACATGGGTTTCAATGCCATTTCAATGAATGTGAGATTCAAGGGCAGAGAAGTTTACTGTTAATACTATGTTTGTGCTATAAAATTTAAAACAAAAATTTGAAATTAATGTCAAATATCTGTAATCATTGTAGAAGTAAACAAGAAAATAGTATGTACACTGAAAGGTCTGAACTGTGTTTATGGTAACAGGGGAGAAATAGACAAGCAATGGGATACTGGAATGCCAGAGGTGTGTGTGTGTGTGTGTGTGTGTGTGTGTGTGTGTGTGTGCGTGTGTGTGTGTGTGTGTGTGTGTGTGTCCATGATCAGGCTTTGAAGTAAATGCTTTGTTTCTTCATCTCGCATGCCTCCATGTGTCCATCCTAGCCAGTATTAATAATGGTTACAATTTCCTCAAATTTGTATTAGGAGGTGAAGAACACACACTTTGTTTTCTATATGTACATTTAAATTGGCACACTAGTACTAATAAATTTATAAATAAAATCCATCGTTGGAGTACCTTTTCCAATAGTTATCTTCACCATAGATGTAATCATCTTAATTTTATATAAAAAAATTATATCCAGAGGCCAGTTTATAAAAGCCTCTAGGATGACAAGTGAAGATAATGACTTTTTAGAAGAGGCAAAATTTATTACTGCCTTGTTTAAAGAAAGAGGCTATAGACTAGACATGTTAAATAAAAATGCCCAGGAAATCATTTCCAAGAGATCTGAACAATTTGAACCCATCTTAGTTAAATGGTTTCACCAGAAAGATAAAAGAAATTCTACAGAGGCATCAGCTAGGGCTAGATATGCCATAGAAATGTCTGTACTGACATTAGAAATATTATACCTAATAAGTGGAAGATTATAGAAAGGGAATAGAGACCTAGTTGACATCTTAGGTAAACAGCCCTTCTTTGTTTATAAAAAGAACAGTAACATTAACAAATGTTAAAAACTTCACCACACTAAAGTTGGGGCTCTACATACCAACAAAAATAAAGGCACTTTTAAAAGCAACAGTTGTGCTGCTTGTAGGTTTATATATGAAGGGCCCTACTTGATGTAAGAACATTTACAGTACACTATAGAAATACCTTGGGGGTGGTGCCTAGATGGCCAACTGAGAGCAGTGAATTTTGAGAGCTAAATAAACTAGTATAATAATATAGGACATTTTTATTATTTTTAAGTTTAAAACATCAGAAATCTATAGATAAGCTACTAAACTACATAAATGTCAATTTTGGTGGAGATATACAAATATTTTCCTGTCAGGTAACTTAGAGATATATTGTGTCACTGAATATGAACAACTCAAGGAATTCCCATCCAGATGCTGCTTTGAAAAAAGAACTACATTTGATGACATCTACCTTACAGGGACTATCTTTGAAGATGGTTGGCTTTAAAAATGACTTAGAAAACCTCAAATTAAATTGTCAAAAACAGACTGATACTCTAAAGGAACTATTACAGCAACACTATGTAAAAATAACAAATATAGAGACTTCTCTAAATGACATTGAAGGGAGACTCAAAGTGGAAGAATTCCAAAAAGATTTTCTGCTTAAACAGAATACATGGCTGCTTAACAAAATAGATGACTTAGAAAACAGGGAAAGGAGAAACAACATAAGGATCTTTGGTCTTCCTGAAAACAATGAAGGTGAAGACATTATTTCATTCTTAACAACCTGGATACCTGAATTTTTAGACTTGAAAGAGGGACTTTCATTTGGAATGGAAAGACCGCATAGAGCACTGATGAAACCTGCTTCTAATGCAACAAATACTTCACCTAGATCCATAGTTATAAAATGTCTTTCATTTCTGGACAAGGAACTAATATTAAAATCTGCTTGGAGAAAATCACCATTAAAATACAATCAAAGCCTGATAAGGTTTGACAATGATTATTCTTCCAGAATTCTGTTGCAAAAAAGAGTAAAATCCCACGATTGGAGGAACTCCCTGGTCAGCCTCAGTAAGAAGCTGAGATCCCTCATAAAATCATCCAAAGCTAGTTATGAAAACAAAATCGCCACTGATTCTAAAAATAACCACAAAGCATTCTATAGCTATGTCAAGAATCTCAATGGCAACACTCAGATCTGCTCTGAGTTACAGCACAATGACACTAAATATACAAAACCAACTGATATTGCCAACATCCTGGCAGATAGGTTCAGTGCTAACTTTACCCCCCTCTTACCCCCTAAAGGGCCCATCTTTAAATCGGAAGAATGCAAAGTTCCTGTAATCATGGCTGCATAGGTAAAAACCTCACTCTCCAAAGCCAAGAACACAGCATCCATGGGACCTGACAACATCCCAGGCTGCCTTCTACATGAACTACAGAATGAACTGGCACCCCACCTAAGTACCATGTTCAATCATAGCCTCACCTCAGGCTTTGTGCCCATTGAATGGCACACCATGATGGTTATCCCACTCCACAAAGGGGAGGCCACAACAGACCCTGGGAACTACCACCTCAGGGTAGGAGGATGACATAATGGTTAAGGTGTTTACCTTAAAGACACAAGGTGCAGGGTTTGATTCTCACATGGGGTAACTGGCTAGGCTTCAAATGGCCAAGGGCAAAAGGCCAGTTAGCCATCTACTAACCTATGAATGACCTAATTAGCCTAATGAGCCTAGTCTCCAAGGCCATGGAACGTATCATCATGAAAATCATAAACAAAGACATTGGAGATCTCCAAACTCTGGACCCCACACAGTTCAGGTTTGTAAAAGGCAGATCATGTCTCCTAAACCTGATAGACTTCCTTGAAGCAATCACCAAAGCCATAGATGAGAGTAAGGTGGTTCACACAGCCTATCTAGATCTCGCCAGGGCGTTCAACACCATCCTCCACTCTGGAATTATAGATAAACTCACTAAACTAGGTTTAAATCCCTATGTCACAAGATGGGTTGCCAACTGGCTTACTGACAGAACCCACACTGTGAAAGTAGCAGACTCCAAATCAGACCAGACCAGTGACAAGTGGAGTACCACAGGGTTCAGTCCTGGGTCCTCTCCTGTTTGGTATCTACTTCTCTGAAGTACAGGCTAACACAGAAGGTCTTTGGCTAACTAAATTCACAGATGACTGCAAACTAGCAGCCATAATCAAAATTCCTAACGATGTGGACATCCTACAAAAGGGCCTCACTGAGACAGATGCCTGGTGTCAAAGCCATGGTCTCAAGCTTAATGCCAAAAAGTGCAGTCATCCCCTTTGGTAAAAACTCTGTACCCATGAACTACCACATAGGCAGTAGTCTACTTAACACCAAAATTGTGATAAGAGACTTTGGGACACAGGTGGACAGTAGTCTCTCCTTTGATAACCACATCGCCACAGTGGTCAGGAAATCCTTCTATGTGGCACACATCATCACAAAAGGTTTTTCATCCAGAAAAAAAGAGGTCATTGTTCCCCCCTACTCATCACTCATTAGACCCATTATAGAGTACAACACCCCTTTTGGTATGTACCTCACAAGACATCTACAACAACAGAAAAGGCCACAACAATACCTCACAAAGAGGATTACTGGCCTCAAACAGATGCCTTATGCAGACCGACTCAAAAAACTCCAGCTTTACTCCATCACATATCGCCTACTCAGAGGCGATCTCTGCCTAACATACAAAGCTATGTCAAACCCAGAGCTGTTAGACATGCTCCACTTAAAGAAATCCCAAACCCTCCAAGCTACATGGTCTAGGGACCTAAACCTTGTCACTACAATAAACAGAACATGCTGGAAGGATAGATTCCTGTCCCAGAGACTTCCCATACACTGGAACAGACTACCTATCTATGTCAAACAGAGCTCCTCATTAGCACTCTTCAAGAAAAATCTTGATGATTGGATGGGTAATAGGAAATTCACCCCGGGGATCACTTCTGTGGTTCTGCTTGACAGGGGCACAGGAAAATAATTTTCTTTAGTGGTGAAAGCCAGGGTACCTTTTTGGCTAGGCTTGTATAGGCCCTAGGACCAATAGCCTAGTACCTACATATGAACCTATGAACATAAAAGAAAAAAAGTCTAGCCAATAATAAAACTGTTGAAACAAAACAACATTAAAGCACAGCTGGCCTTTCCAGCCAAGATAAAAATACTTTTTTGCCAATGAGATGAGAACCTTTAATGACTTAGAAGAAGCTACTATATTTATCAAAAACAACAACATAGTGTCTATCCCAGAAGAGATGGAATGGATGGCCCCTACTCTTAAAAGAATAAAAGAAACAAAGCCTTGAACTGATGCTAGAAATAAGAAAAAAAAACTGATTCCAAGATAGCTGTCCCAAAAAATACCTCTTACAACTACATCTCTCAAAGTATCAACTGATATGGTATATCACTTGTCATCTGTTTTTATTTAAAAAAGGAGGGTTTCTTAAACAACTGAGAAACAGTAATGATTTATTCAGAATGTTCAAAGAGTCCAATAATTCTTCACAAACAAAGGTCGGTCAAGATGGGTTACTATTTACATTATATATAAGACAAACAAAGTAACATATAATACAAACATAGAAGTTTATATTCCCCTACTTGAACTCAGTGAATACTTATCTTGTTCATTCTTTATTGATTTTACTTATAATAATTTAAGTAATTAATTAACTAATTCAACAAGGTACTATTCATCAGAGTTCAGACTCAAAGGTAACAAATTAACATCATATATAGTAGCAGTAACAGTAGAGTATTTTGAAAAAAAAATGCTTTCATGGAGACTAATACCTTCTTCAGTTAAAGTATGATTTAGAAATGTCATGTATATCGGGTCTATATTAGACCCACGAATGCTTAAATGTTCGAATCTCTAAAAGTTGACCTTTAGAGATCGAACAGTTAAGCGTTCGAATTACTTTAAAAATTAAAAAAAAAAAAAAATCACGTCAAAAAAAAAAAAAAACTAAAGTGTTTAAGTAGGGGACAAGTCCCTTGCACACCCCCACTCCAAGATCGTGCTACAGTGTAGGGAATGGGAAATTTTCCATTTCCGCACTGTAGTTCACTGAAGTGCAATCTCTAAATTGGTATATTTAAGTAGCGGGGGTGTAGGGGGGCTTGCCCCCTTGCTATAACCCATTCCTTCTATTTGTTTTGTTTTTAAATTTAGTTTATTAGAACTTTGAATGTTTAACTGTTCGATCTGTAAAGGTCGACCTTTACAGATTTGAACATTTAAGCGTTCGTCATTGTAATATAGACCCTGTATATCCTGGTTAAATAATAATAGCAAGCTCTTAGTACAAATGTCATCATTATTCTGTCTAAATATAGTTAATATCAATTATGGCAGGTATCATATCCTCGAGTGCTGTTTGATCAATGCTGATATGGTGTGCATGGATGCAGCCGTGTCTGGTAGCTAGTACAAATGTCATTACTATTCTGTCTAAACATAGTTAATATCAATTATGGCAGGTATCATAGCTTTGAGCACTGTTTGATTAAGCCTGACATGGTGTGTGTGGATGCAGCTGTGTCTGTCAGATGTTGTATGTTGCCGTTTTCATCTCCGGGAAGGTGTGGGTTGCGGCTTGTGATCAAGGTTTACTGATGCTTGTGTATTAGGAAGAGACATTTGGTGTTTTAGCCTGGATCCAGGGGAAGGGGGTGGATAAAACTGTGATTTGGGATATTTTGGAAGAGAATAGTTTGTTTATACATCTGCCGAGTGAAAGATGAGAAGGCTGGAAGAATGTGTTATCTCTTGTTGTGGCGGCTTGTTGGGAGTTTTTTTTTTTTTTTTGTCATCTGTTTGCTCTCCGTTTTTTTCCTGGCTGCTGCCTCGCTGAAAGGGAGGGAATTTAGCCTTGAAATTGCAGTGAAGTGAAGCTTTGCTTCAGGTGCATTGTGAGCCTCTGATATGCAGTACACAGACACACTAACAGAAACAGATGCTCCCAGGTTGCTATGGTAACAGAGACAGAGTGATGATAATGTTTAAAGGCTCTGAGGAACCTCCGAGATGATTCGTGGCAATAAAAATTTTAGTTTTTAAATATATGTGTATATATATATATATATATATATATATATTTATATATATATATATATATATATATATATATACATATAGATAGATATAATAAAAGGGCTGTTTTAAACCACATGTGCACATATTGATGGTTTCCCAACACTTTGTTTAGCTCATTAAGTTGATTCTTGATAAAAAAAAAAATATATATTTAAAATGTATTTTCGTCCAAACACATCAAGGACTTACATAAGAGTGGAAGTCTGAGTTATTGTGAAAGACTAAGAGCACTTGGTCTTGTGCAGTACTGTTTGCAGTGGTCTGGGAGGTGAGCTTGCATGGATGTGTTGGGCATATGGGAATAGCTGATTCTAGGGGTGTTTGGGGTTGCCGAGAAGTGCTAGAGATTCATCAGATTTCCTTCATGGAAATATCTATGGGAATGGAAGGTGTGTTGAGTGGTTCACTGGCAGAGTGGCCACTGCATGGAACAGGCTGGTAAAATGGAACAGGACAAATATTGGTTTGGATATTTTAAGAGCAAACTAGAAATGCACCACATGAACTAATGAATGGTATCCTGGCAAAATTGGATGGGCGTTATTGCCCGTGCTTGAAGTACTGATATGTGTGTATATAAGGATGGAAATATACTTATAACAAATAAGAAACTAGAAGGGTCTCATAATTTAAAGTCCGTGGACTGTATAAACATGCTTGGAATGAGCTAATAATAAGAATAAGCTTTACAACTTGTGGTCTCTCAAATAACTAAGCAACAGCCAAAAAAAAAAAAAAAAGAAAAACACACACACACAATAGTTATGTAATCTATGATTTTAGTAAATCTAGACATAAAATATATAATAAGCAGTCTGCTGAATTTAGATATTGAAGGCAGGTTTTAATAACATGGGCTTGTTTAACTTATCATAAATGACATACACTATATTGAACATCAATGGGAAGCATGATGATTTTCTCATATAAACAAATGTGCATAACAAGTCATATAATTGCTTAAACTTGAATTGTGGTTTTGCAACCAATCTTGACCATAATACGTAAGCTGTTACCAAGGTAACTAATGTTTTATACATGACATCAAACTGACAAAGTAGTTTAAGGGAAACAATCGAAGCCTGAACTAGGAATGTCACAGAATATAACAATCACATTCTGAACAAATAGTATTAAATTGACAATAATCACTCAGTTTAACCTTTGCTGATTATAGAAAATAGAATGTTGCCATTTAAATCTAAAAACTTTCAGTATATGCCATAAAATGACAATGCATAAATATGGAAAGGGAATTTGCAATCATTAATCACAATAAGTGAATTTTTTGTTTTTAACCTTTAATTTCACTCATTTTATAATAAGAAATGACAGATATGAAAATCCTTATGTGTACGAAATAGGGGGAAGAGGGATGCACTGATAATTAAAATGCACTACCTTTCATCAATGTTCATATAAAACAAACTTGATGCTTTAAGTAAGTTAGCAACAAACAAACAAAGTGATTACTTAAATGCTGGCAAACAATGAAATATAAATTCTGATATATCCAGTAAAATGCATTATAGTATAAATATTAGGTATAAATATTATTACCATCTATTTATATTAAGTAATAAGTTTTCAAAGAATTCATCAGTAAGGGTGAATATGTTAAATAACTGTGTGCTATAATCTTTACTGAGGTTTTATATATGATACAGCCGACTTTACTATGATTGAAGTGCTTGTCATCTATCTTTCATGTAATATTAATTGCTTATACAATAAGTAGACATTTATATTGTATTAGAATTCAGTCTAATCTACAATACTACTATATCTGTTCAAAATAATATAAATATTGCTTATTCTTAATACAAATATTTTCTGTATGATAATTCAATTTATGGAGCTCAGATGTTCTGGATTGTCAAGGTATGAGTGATAATCTGATGGACTTAGGTTTAGCCATCAGATTAGGAATGATTTTCATTCCATGGCTAGTGCGGATCTTAGTTTTGTTAACATTTATTAATTTAAATTTGTTATTTCACAAAAATTTTTTAGTACGCCTGACCAAAACATTACTTTATTGGTAAACGCTCAAAGTATAAAACCGATAATTTCCTTTAAAAGCTCAAACATATCCTTTATAGTTATCAAAGGAAAATGTTTAATAGTCACAATAAAAGAAAAAAATACATAGTCTAAATAACCTAAGATGGATTTAACTTTATTATCTTTAAATACCAATGGCTTAAACAATCATAGCAAGAGATCAAATCTACTGAAATATTTAAAACTGAACAAAGCACAAATTGTCTTCCTTCAAGAAACTCATTTCAAAACAAATGACAATTACAAATGGAATCCTAAGAAATATATGATATTGACACAATCCACTTATAAAACAAAGACAAAAGGGGTAACAATTTTATGGAAAAAATGTGATTAACCCATAAATCATTTATAAGTATGAAGATAAAGAAGGCCTTATGGCATTAGTAATAGTTAAATATAATAACAGAATATGGACCCTAGCCAATCTATACTGGTTCCCAGGCATTGGAAGAGGAACTGTTAAAAACACTTGGATTTCATTTCTAATAATTATAAAGGCAACTTAATATTAGGAGGAGATTTTAACTGTATATCTGATATTTCTGAAACTACAAATAAAAGACAGCTGCGTACACCTGCTGTATCAAAAGATTTAAACAAGTGGGTAGAATAATTTCATCTTGTAGATACTTTCACATTTAAAGAAGATAAATCTTTGTTATTTTTCCATCAAGATCACAGATTTGGTACCCAAACTAGAATAGATAAACTATTTGCTAAAATCATTAATTTTTCAATCACTCCCTGCCCCTTTTCAGACCACAATTCATTGATACTAAAACTTCAAAATGGGTACAAACCATTAATTTTTAACTCCAGAATTCCAGCATATATAACTAAAATTAAAGAGTTCAAACCCTGGTTATTATCTGAATTACAGTTCTTCTTAGATATTAATTACACCACAGAGATAAATAAAATAATGATATGGGACTCATTAAAAGCTTACATATATGGTAAAGCCCTAACTTGGTATAAAAATAAAATCAGAAAATGGAATTCTGACTTATTAGATCTACAATCAAAACATTTGTCAGTAAAAGCTGAAAAAAAGCAAAATCATTTGGAGATGAAAAAGAAAGTAGAAGTATTAAACAATAAATACAATTAAATTTTAACACGTAAAACTAGTTTAGCTTTAGAAAAACTAAAAATTAATACCCTGGCCACTTCTCCCAAATGTCTGCATTTATACACACAAATCAAAATACAATCAAAATCTAATAACATTAAAAGTATCTTCTATGAAAAGAAAGGGAAAAATGCCTCAGATGTAGGTCATATTCTTGATACATATAGAAATCACTATTGGGAACATTTCCAAAAAGAAAATATACATATTGATCAATTAAATCTATATGAAAAATGTTCTAATATAAAATAAAAAAACAGAAAAATTAAAACTAGATCTGCAAGCACCCATATCCTACAAATAAATTACAGATACAATAAAAAGGTTAAAAATAATAAAGCTCCAGGTATAGATGGCATAATTATGGAAATATATAATCTTTTTCCTTCAAAGATACTATCCGTCTTCCATAAAACTCTATTAGAAATTCAGTCACAAGGTTTAATACCACCTTCTTGGAGATATTCCTTAATCACACTAATCCTAAAGGAAAACAAATCCCCAAACCTCTGTACCTCATATAGACTTATATCAATATTAAATAATGACTATATTTATGACCATATTAACTAACAAGAATAAAAATACCACAATGCAAAACAATAAATAATAATTAAACTGGATTTATATATCGTAGACACACACATGCCAATATTAAAAGGATAATTTCTCTTATAGATTATGTTAATAAAGAAAATAAAAAAACACTCATAATTAGCTTAGATATAGAGAATGCCTTTGCTTCCTTAAATTGGAACTATTTATTCAAAATCCTAATGCTATTTGAATTTCCTGCATCCTTTGTTAATCTCCTAAAGAATATATAAACAAATAATTTAGCATATGTCAAGTTAGGTCCTTTTACCTCTGAATCTATACATATAACAAAAGGCACTAAACAAGGATGTCCAATGTCACCGATTCTATTTGCTCTGGCTATTGAGATATTGGCAGATTCAATTCATAACAATATAAAAATCAAAGGAATAGATTCTTATAAACAATACAATTCTAAAGTAACGCTATTTGCTGATGACATATTGCTAACATTGTCTAATACAAAAGAATTAGATATATTAATTGACAAATTTCACATGACTTAAGGACTCCATTTCAATAAATCAAAATCAACACTTTTATTTTTAAATGAAAAAAGAACTGCAGACTAAGGGGGAATCACGTCATAGGGAAACAAGAATCTGCCTTATAATATCTAGGAACTGAGTTATGCAAGGATAATAAAGATGTCTCAAAAAACTACAATAATATCATCAACACAATTAAAATCTTTGGAAAAACGGAACAAAATAATATTAATATTTGAATATAGACTACAGTTAACAAAAATGATTTTACTGCCCAAGAGCCTATATATAGCCTTGTCAATACAACTGTTACCAGAAAGGAATATACTTAAAGAAATAAATTCATACCTAATAAATTTTTTATGGTTTCCCAAAAGAAACAGAATAGCTTTAATACATCATATCAGACCATGGAAACAGGGAGAATTAAACTTTCCTGATATAGAAACATTTATAAAAGCATCAATATCTAAAACAATCTCAGACTGGATAAGTCCAAATTACTCTGAAAATTGGAAAGAGTTACTAACTGTAATATCAATAAATGAATTTGAATTACAAAAAAATTTGAAACAGATAAAAACAAATTGCCATGGCACATATTTTGTATTAGTATGCAATATAACATAACTAAACCCACTAAAACTTGTATGATTAATTATTACATAGACTCATTTAGGAAAATTATTAATGCAAATATAGATTTAAAAATCTCGCTTGATTTTTTTAACACCATCTGTAGTCAAGAACTTTCCACATAAAATATATAGAGAAATTATTAATTCCTGGGAACAGAAAGGATTTGTTTGTTGGCTCCAATGTATCAAATAACTAAAAGTTTTAGATATGCAAGTAATAAAAACAGCATACTAAATTCCACTTTACAGAGCATTCTTTCACAAGATTTAAGTAGAATAATTAACAATTCTTCATTTAAAGAAATACCTAAATTTATGAAATACATATATGAAATCATGTATAATGACTTTGACATGGGAAACAGTATTTCAAAATGTTACAAAATATTGATAAACTATAAAACAACACCCAAAATCTCATATTGGAAATATATCAATACAGTTAACTGAAGATATTAAAACAAATATCTTATTATCGATAACATATATATCCTTTACACAATACTGGAAAGTTTTTAATTGAAAAAGCTTGCACAGAGCATTCTTAACCTCAGACAGAATCAGTAAAATTAGTTCTTCCGTAAAAGGAATATGTTGGAGATGTGAGCAAGTACACAATGCAGATTGGAACCACATTTGCTTTGATTGTGTTGAAATTAAGCCATTTTGGAATGGTATTCATAACTTTCTAGAAGCTTTATTTAATTAATCATTTTATTTAACTAAAGCTCTTGTATTATTAAATGTGAATGAAGGCCATCATTTGAATAGGTCAAACATGTATCTAGTATGGACTATACTTGCAATTTCAAGGAAGTATATAACAAGAAGATGGAATACAAACACAATACCAACTTTGGAAGACTTCTGTAGCCTACTGAAGAGCACAGCATTATTGGAAATTAAAATTAAAGAACTAAGAATTTATCCAAAGCCATTTATCAACAACCCTTGGGGAAAAGTCTTATCATTGATTGGCACTATACAATAATTGATCAGAGACTCTGATAATGGATTGGACATACTTATAAAGTAACTGTATACATTAAAATCTGTTACAGTATCAGGCTAATGTAAATAGTGTGCATAGTTATTTAAGATGCCATGTATAAATACTATGGAATTCATTCAAATGTATTTGAAAAATAAAAATAAAATTTGAGAAAAACAAATACCTAGAAGATATCCTTGCCAGACTAAAGGGATAATTTACATAGCTTTGTGTTTAAGCTGTCCAAGTTACTATATAGGAATGAGCACTAGGAAGTTAGGCACCAGGATAAGGAACATCTTTATGATATTAAAACAAAGAATGAAAATAATGCCCTACATAAACATACCATTAGATGCAATAATTATAAGAAGTTTCTCTTTGCACTGGTAGAACACATAACTTGTGATCTAAGGGAAGGAAATTATAAAAATCAGGTGGAGCAAAGAGAAACTGAATGGGAAGTAAGATTAGAGGCAGACAAGCCACCAGGTTTAAATGACAACATAAATATTAAATGTTTTCTGAAGGACTGTAGGTTGGCTAAAGAAGTTTACATGCTAAAGGGTTAAATAGAGTGACAACACTGGATGTGTTTTTTAATTGTATTTTTATTGTGATTGGTTAACATGATTTTATTTCAAGTATTTAAGCTCATGTATCTTTTGTGTAATTAATTTCTGAAGAAATCTATTGCTATTGACAAAAGCATGAAATAAAGTTACATTAACACTAAAGAATTGTTTTAAGGCTTGTCTTCTTGCTTAACAGTGGTTTTACATATTTAATATTTTTATCCTTTTTTGGGAGGGAGGGATGCCCAGCTGTGCTGTGGATGAATGTAACTTGTTCTTTACACTTCGTCGGTATAAATCCCACCAATGATGCACATTTATATAAATAAATCTGGATATTTATGCCTTTTTGAGGGGGGTTGGCAGTAACTTTGTCCTTTTCATATTATTTTAAAGGCTGGCTAGTTTGCATTTGTGTGAAATAAATTGAATTTGTTGGGTGGGGGTGTGGGTAGCTGTGCTATGGGAACTTATCCTCTTCATTTGCACAGCTGAAAGTCTGGTATTAAGGGACAGCTAGAAATAAATTGGAATATTTATTCTTTTTTTTGTCTTGGGAGATGGTGGCTAGCTGTGTTGTTGATGAAATAACTGGTGGTCAGCTTGAAATTGGGCATTAATGGTTAGTGTGTATTTGTGTGAAATAAATTGGAATATTGTAAGAAACACATTTAAAACTGTCAACAGTTTTACAGAATGTTCTCGTATTTACTTGATATGCTTGGTCTGCAAGTTACTCTCATATTGTTTACTTAGCTTATAGTTTGCCTTTACATGACTAGTGTGCATTTGCATGAAATATGCTTTACTCTCTCTCTCTCTCTCTCTTTCTCTCTGAGTGCTGTATTTCTAAAACCAAGTTGAAACTGTTCCTGATTTTGCAGAATATCCCTAAGTTTGCTTCATCTTGATCTGTTCCTAATAAAATTTGAGGTCAACTGTCCACATAAGTTACCAAATCCTGAACCACTGGGTCAGCTCTTAGGACTGTGTTGTAAATGTCGTACTCAATTCTCCAAAGTAGATGATAATGCATTTTTGCCATTTAGCTTTACTCCATGATTCTGGCAGTAATCATTTGTTTGGGATAAGCCTTCCTGTAGGATGGCTGATATTTTTGGGGATTTGGGATTTGATGCTCCTAGCTTGCTCCTTACTCACCATTATTTTGTTTCATTCCATGATTATTACTGAGTACAATTGCTATAGAGGAGGATGAGTACAATTGCTATAGAGGAGGATGTCCCCTTTTTCCTCTGTTTATTTGCTAAGTTTTTCTGCATAGCTGCCTATTTTGAGCATTTTCTGGCTTGCTAAATTTGATTTCTGCATTAGTAACTGTATTTAGAGCACAACCTAGAGCTGTTTACTGAATTTCCTGTTTGCACTTATTTTTAAAATCCTTTTTTTCTCAAAACTTGCATTTTATCTGTCTTTGGCCTAGCACTCTTGTGTGGGGTCATTTACTGCACTGTTATAACTTGTTGATACTTGTGAACCTCTGCTATCTCTGAAAAAAAAAAACAAAAAAATCTTGCTTTTTTCCCAGTTTTCTGACATTTAAAAGTTCAGTTACAGGCTTGCTGTTCTTGAACTGTTTGTAAGTTTCTGTGAGGCCATTTTTGCTTGGGCTAAAGGGAAGTCTCTCTGTTGATCAGTGGCAGTGAAAACATTGAGCAGCCTGCCTGCCCCTGTGGGAGTGGTTACTGACTTGAAACTGTAGTTTTATTGGCCATTTTGGGTCAATTCCAAAACTCCTTCATCTTCCTCTCTTAAAACCTGGTTGCCTCATGGTTTTGGTCTTTTCAGGCTTGTTGGCTGTTGGTGAAGCACCCACCAAGAGGAGAAAATGCTGAGGGAAGAAAGGAGCCACTTTTGAGATTTTAAGTATTTTTCCTCTGTTTATTTGCTAAGTTTTTCTGCATAGCCACCTATTTTGAGCATTTTCTGGCTTGTTAAATTTGATTTCTGCATTAGTAACTGTATTTAGAGCACAACCTAGAGCTGTTTACTGAATTTCCGTTTGCACTTATTTTTAAAATCATTTTTCTCAAAACTTGCATTTTATCTGTCTTTGGCCTAGCACTCTTGTGTGGGGTCATTTACTGCACTGTTATAACTTGTTGATACTTGTGAACCTCTGCTATCTCTGAAAACAAAAAACAAAAAATCTTGCTTTTTTTCCCACTTTTCTGAGATTTAAAAAAGTTCAGTTACAGGCTTGCTGCTCTTGAACTGTTTGTAAGTTTCTGTGAGGCCATTTTTGCTTGGGCTAAAGGGAAGTCTCTGTTGATCAGTGGCAGTGAAAACATTGAGCAGCCTGCCTGCCCCTGTGGGAGTGGTTACTGACTTGAAACTGTAGTTTTATTGGCCATTTTGGGTCAATTCCAAAACTCCTTCATCTTCCTCTCTTAAAACCTGGTTGCCTCATGGTTTTGGCATCTTTTCAGGCTTGTTGGCTGTTGGTGAAGCACCCACCAAGAGGAGAAAACGCTGAGAGAAGAAAGGAGCCACTTTTGAGATTTTAAGTATTTTTCCTCTGTTTATTTGCTAAGTTTTTCTCCATAGCCTATTTTGAGCATTTTCTGGCTTGTTAAATTTGATTTCTGCATTAGTAACTGTATTTAGAGCACAACCTAGAGCTGTTTACTGAATTTCCTGTTTGCACTTATTTTTAAAATCATTTTTTCTCAAAACTTGCATTTTATCTGTCTTTGGCCTAGCACTCTTGTGTGGGGTCATTTACTGCACTGTTATAACTTGTTGATACTTGTGAACCTCTGCTATCTCTGAAAAACAAAAACAAAAAATCTTGCTTTTTCCCACTTTTCTGAGATTTAAAAAAGTTCAGTTACAGGCTTGCTGCTCTTGAACTGTTTGTAAGTTTCTGTGAGGCCATTTTTTGCTTGGGCTAAAGGGAAGTCTCTCTGTTGATCAGTGGCAGTGAAAAACATTGAGCAGCCTGCCTGCCCCTGTGGGAGTGGTTACTGACTTGAAACTGTAGTTTTATTGGCCATTTTGGGTCAATTCCAAAACTCCTTCATCTTCCTCTCTTAAAACCCTCTTTTGTGCGGTTTTGCGCGTTTTTGTGCATAGCGCAACAGCGGGCAGTGCTGCCTAATTGGGTTTAAACTATTGCTGTCTCCACAAAGTCTGCTCTTCACTGTTTCCCTTAGAACTGCTCTATCTCTCAATTTAAACACCATATTCTCATTATAAGGCCCTTCACTGGTCCAATTAAGTAATCCTACAAGTTAGCACTATTAAACCATAAGCACTACTTACTCTTATACTCTCTAAGATTACCCTGTCCTGTATTGGTCCATCTTAAATTCAGTTTCCCTATTACTCTAGCATGTCCAATGGTCAGTCAATGGTTTCCTCTCCAGTCCAGCTGGTGAATCTGGGAATTTTGAGGCAATGTTACAACTGTCTCATGTACACGGACAACCCTCTCCTCCTCCAAACAGGTTCAAATATATGTGAGAGATGCAACTATTTAGCCAAACTGGAGGCTGAGCTCTCTCATCTCAAAACTGGTGTAACCAATCAGGAGGAGAAGGTAACCTCACACAACACAATTCCAGTATCACATAGTCCCACCACATCAGCGAACCAAACACATAAATACACAAAAACATACTCGGAGGCTCTAAATAAAAATCTACCTAAGCAACAGAGACCTCCAAAGCAGACATCCAAGCAAACGCTACCTCAAAACAAAACACACACAACACATAACCCACAAAGTCAGTGTGCCAAGCAGCCACAGCCCTTAAGGCTGAATAACCCACCTGATACTCTTGTTATAGGTGACTCTATTGTCAGACACACTGATGTCCCGCTCACCAGGCTGAATAAAGAGAAGGTCACGGTGAGCTACCTGTCGGGTGCTGGGATCCGACACATAACGCAAGCACTCAGGTCACTCCAAAGCAAATACAAATATGACTCAGTCATTGTACATGCTGGTGTGAATGACCTGAGACGTACCTCCCTGGACTACATGAAAAGAGACATAGAGGAGCTCTCTGATCATGTAGCCCAGGCTGGTATGACCCTGACCTTGAGCAGCATCTTACCCTCACCTAGAATGATGCCACAGTACAAAGACAAAATGATCGATTTTAACAATTGGCTAAAATTTTGGTGTCATTCAAAGGGGATCCAGTGTCTGTCAGCCTGGGATGACATGCTCGACAAGCCACGTTGTTTCGCTAGGGACGGCTTGCACCTGTCACCACTGGGCTTTCGGATATTGGCAAAGGCTCTTGCCACCCCATAGTGCCTTTTTTAGGCAAGGCTCAAAAGTCAAACCCACCCCCATAGACAGCACAAGGAACAAGAAACTAAGGGTAATGCTGCTAAATGCCAGAAGTCTTAGCCTCAAGATGCATGCACTTGAAGCTCTCCTCAGTATGGAGAACATCGATATCTGTGCAGTGACAGAAACCTGGTTCAAGGCTCCAGAGAGCACCCCAGCACTACCAGGCTATACCTCATATCATGCTTTTTGGCCCCAAAACCCAGACCGAACCACAAAAGGAGGGGGAGTTTCCGTATTTATCAAGGATATCCACACCTCCAGGTTAGTGGCATTGCACGAAGTATCGGAGACCATCCATGTGCAACTAACACTGGGCAAGACTGCTTTTCAGTTTATAGCATCCTACAGACCACCCTCTCAAAGTCAGGAATCCCACTCGGCTTTCCTTAAAACATTGGAGAACATGAAGATCTCTCCGAACACCATTATATTGGGCGACTTCAACTACCCAAACATTGACTGGGAGCACTACTCAAGCCCCAGTACCTTAGCCCAAAGATTCCTGGAAATTATAAACTCAAATGCTATGGAACAACTAGTCACCACTCCCACAAGAGGGGACAACATACTAGACCTGATCATTACCAACATGGGGACTCTATGTTCCACACCAGAAGTATATCCCTCATTGGTAAGATCAGACCATAAATTAATTCCACTGGATGTCCACATCCCAACCCCACCCCCAGCCCAGAAAACCACAGTGAAAAACTTCTCAAAAGCGAAGTCTCACTTCTCAAAACCGAAGTGGAATCCTTCAAGGCCCCAGGGCCAGTGGAAACTACGGCCCAAACTGCAGAATCCTATATAAATGCATTCTACTGACATCTCCAGGAATGCATGGATCATGCTATCCCAAACAAAACCAAGACCCAATCATCCAAAGGCAAGCGTCCAGTCTGGTGGACCCCTGCCATAAATAAACTGTACAACAGAAGGAGGAAGCTACTACATGATAGAGCAAAATCCCTAATAGGGAAGGCATCTCTGATCAGTACTAGCAAAAAATTACGATCCATCATAAAATCCTCCAAGGCCAGCTTTGAGAGAAAAATTGCACAGGACACCAAAGACAATCATAAGGCTTTTTTCAGTTATGTTAGAAACCTGGGATGCAACTCCCAGACTTGTTCTGAGTTGATTCTATCTGACAAAAATACACTGAACCCACAGACATCGCCAATATCCTGGCAGACAGGTTCAGTGCAAACTTCTCCACCCCCCCCCAAAAGAGCAAGTATCTATCCCGGCAGAGGGCTGCCTCCCAAACATCTCAGATGCTCAGGTGAAGGCTGCCCTCTCCAAAGCAAAAACCACTGCTTCCATGGGACCAGATGGCGTCCCAGGTTGCGCCCTACATGAACTACAAGAGGAACTAATCCCTCAAATAAAACAGCTATACAATCTCAGCCTCACTACAGGATATGTGCCCACAGAATGGCGTACAGCAACAGTGGTCCCACTCCACAAAGGTGGAGCCCCTACGGACCCTGGAAACTATCGCCCCATAAGCCTGACTAGCTTAGTCTGCAAGGCTATGGAGAGGATCATCATGGAGCTCATAAACAAAGACATTGGGGACCTACAGACACTAGATCCTACCCAGTTCAGCTTTGTCAAGGGCAGATCCTGCCTTTTGAACCTGGTTGACTTCTTTGAAACAGTCACCAAAGCCATAGATGAAGGGAAGGTAGTCCACACAGCCTATCTGGACCTTGCAAAGGCATTTGACACAATACCCCACTTGGGCAACATAGATAAGCTATCCAGCTTAAATATAACCCCCTATGTCACAAGATGGGTCGCAAACTGGCTCAAAGACAGAACCCACAGAGTGAGAGTTGCTGGAACCATGTCAGACTCGAAACCGGTCAGAAGTGGCATCCCACAGGGTTCTGTCCTGGGACCACTCTTGTTCGGTATATACTTTTCTGAGGTACAGGCAAACGTGGGAGGACTATGGCTCACCAAATTCACAGATGACTGCAAACTGGGCGCCATAATCAACTCTCCAGCTGACACAAACATCCTTCAAAAAGGTCTCACAGAGACAGATAACTGGTGCCAGCGCCATGGTTTAAAGCTAAATGCCAAAAAATGTATAGTCATACCCTTTGTGCCCACAAATTACCACATAGGCGGAAACCCATTAAGTACAGAGAAAGTTATTAGGGACCTGGGGACCCAAGCTGATAGCAATCTCTCCTTTGAAAACCACATTGCCAAAGTGGTTAGAAAGACCTTCTACATAGCCCACCTCATCACGAAGGGTTTCACATCTAGATCAAGAGAGGTAATCGTGCCTTTATTCATCCCTCATCAGGCCCATCATAGAATACAATGCCCCTTTGGGATGTACCTTACCCGACACCTGCAGCAATTAGAAAGACCCCAAAAGTATCTCACCAAGAGGATCAAGGGTCTCAAACAGATGCCATATGCTGCTCGGTTAAAAAAACTCCAGCTCTACTCAGTTGCATACCGCCTACTTAGAGGCAATCTATGCCTGACATACAAAGCTATGTCAAATCCAGAATTAATGGACATGCTCCACCTCAGTAAATCTAAATCCCTTAGAGCCACACGAGGGACTTGAACCTCAGCACAGAAATAAATAGAACTTGCTGGAGGGACAGGTTCATAACCCAGAGGGTCCCTTCGCTCTGGAATAGAATTCCAGTTCATGTGAGGCAGAGCACCTCACTGAATCTCTTCAAGAAGAATCTCGATAAGTGAATGGGGGATCGTAGGTTTGTCTCAGGGATTACTCCCGTGTCTCTATTAGACAGAGGCACAGTAAACTAAACCTTAAAAAGGGCACAGTATACTCAAATCAAGGGTTGGCGTAAGCCATACAGAATCAGGCTAGGCTTATAATTGCCCCAGGGCAGATAGCCTAGTATGAACCTGTATACCTATGAACCTATGCGTTAGAAAAAAATCTCTGCGGGGGTGGGGATATTAAAAAAAAATTCTGCTTCGGGTATCAAATATGCTAATTACACCACTGCTAGTATGTTCTATTCCTTGGTAGTTTTTTGAAGCAATTGCTATTCCTGAACTAACATTGTAAATAATTTCCTTACTAATGCTATTGAATCAATACTAATACAGTCTGTTTCTGGTAAATTTAAGCTCCATCTTTTATTATTTTCCCTCCTGTGTTTCATGCAGAAATGTATGAATTTCTCTAGGTCATCAGTACTTGACACTGGTGGTCTGTACACTGCAACAATTGTTATATGTTCCAGGGTTGTCTTTATTGTTACAGTTGCACAATCTACAGCATTGTTATGATTGAACATGTAATAAACACAGGTCTCATAATAATCTTTAATCCCTGTCATAACTCATCCACCTAATTTTTAGTTAGAATGTCTGTAACAGTACAACATTTATACCTTGAGAGAACTGGTTTCCAGTCATTGTTCTTTAACCATGTCTCACAAACAATAACATAAATCTTATGGGATCGTAGTAAATTTTTCTATAAAAAAATACTTAATTACTCATGCACCTAGTATTAACAGCTACCACAGATACATGAAATGTTGCTATCTGTAAACTGTTAAATCTCTGACTTGGCAAAAATCCTGTCTTGTGTTTGTCAAATATTGCATTATCTGCTACAAAAGTTATTTTCCTTTGTCTTGACAAGTGCAAGCCATCCTGTCTAAATACTTGTATGTCCAAAATTAGGCTTGAGTATGCTATACATTTCCATTTTCTAAAATGGACCATTTTTTCTTATACATTTTACCTAAAAATAATTTTTTTCACACTGACCTGCCTCTCCCTTCTAGATGTGATTTGTGAAAAATATTTCCTAACACTTGTACAAGCTGTTCTATTTATGATGTCAGTTAGTTCCCTACTAACAGTCAAAGAGTCTTTGAAGATAAGATCACATGTACCAACATGAATACAAACAGATCCATACTTTGTTACATTATTTTTAAGGCCCTTCTCACATCTGTTTTTTTTTTTTTGCTACAGGCAAGCATACCACTATCCCGTGTTCTTTATTCCTTCTGCAAAGGTAAGTATCAGTTCCTTAATAACTGAACCCCTATTGTTAGTATATAATTTCTGACAAGATCTGAATAATTTCCCTCTTCAAATTCAATAATGCCAGTGTTAGAGAGGAGGATTTTCATTACAGTTAGTCTTACTTATCTCACTGGTTTCGTTACTTATTACATTTGCAAGCATACAGTACTTATCCAATTGTCTTTGTACTTCTATGTTGGCAATTTCGGTCTTTCTCTTCTTTTTTACAGAAATGCTCTTCAATGTTTCCAGGTTTGAGTTTGATTTCTTCCTTTTAACCTGCCCTTTGCCTCTTTTTTATGTCTTCTGTTTTGGAAAAAAATTATGCCATTTTCTGTAGAATGAATGTTTTCTGATTGAACAATGTTATAATTTCCTGTAATCTCTGTGTTACATAACAAATCAGTGTCATTTTTCATATAACAAACTTGTAAAAAAAAACTGCAAAAAATGCTGAAAAATGACCACAGGTGGCAAGACAAATCCAAGGAACAAAATATAATCCACAGAGACAAGTTTTAATTAATAAAAACAAGTAATGTAAGCGCTTTCGTCTTGCTTCTGTGAGCAAGACTTCATCAAACAGAACTAATGCAAAATGCAGCTATTTAAAGTGTCACATGCTGAACATCAATTAGCTTCTAAAAGCAAAAGTTACAGATATTTAAAAACATTTCAATATAAATGCAAATGCTAAATGAATAATCATGAATAAATAAGCAAGCATGAATAAAACTGAGCAAGAATGAAAATGCACACTGAGGATGACCTGATTTTAAAAATATTATAAAAAACTTTATTTAAAAACTGTACTAATTAATTGAAGTGCAAAATGAGCAATTCATTTAAAAGAAGCAATTCATTCAAAAGAAATACCCACTAGTAAAATCAACTATTACCCAGCCTGTCATAGTTCTCAGAGGCATGTGATTTTTTATACACGTCTTGTAGATGATCTGTTTTTGTTGTGGAGTGGCGATGATAACCAATTACAACATTTTTTTGGTGAAATTAATACGCTTACACATTATCTGAAATTTACTATGGAGAAGTCAGACTCCTGGATTGCATACTTGGATGTATATATGGAAAAGTTGGACAATGGGATGTTGTACTGGAGTTTTTAGAAAATCATGCCATAAGAACACCCTATTGCATAGGGAGAGTATGCATCCCAGATATGTATTCAAAAATGTTATCAGAGGACAAGCTATGAGAGCATCACGACTTAACCCCACCAATGAAGGGTTTGAGGGTGAGTTATTGAACCTGAAAGAAAGGTTGATAGCTAGATCTTATAAGATAGATGAAGTAATAGAGGGTTTTGAAGGAGTGGCCCTTATGAGGGGAGGTATTGTCTGCCTGTATTTTGCTGACAGAGGGATGGTTGACTGTGTGGGGACCAGTGGCCCTGAGAGTGTGCTTTTACGGAGAACAGATGTAAATGTAGCCTTGTACTACACACAGGACATAAACAATATCAGAGACATCATTTCTAAGAATTGGGGAGTCCTTAGAGTGGATCTCAACATCAGGGACATTGTAGGAGACCAACCACGGTTTCTTTTCAGGAATAGAATGAACTTACAAAGATTATTCTGTTATCCAAGGGATTTAGCCAATGTATCGAATGAATTATTACAATGTTGTACCTCACCATGTAACAGATGTAATTTCTGTGTGTACATGGATAGTAGTGCCACTTTCACTCACCCGATAACTAAGCAATGTTTTAAGTTCAAGGTTATGGCTGATTGTTTAACTGAACATGCTGTTTATTTGGCAAGTTGTACATCATGTTCTGCATTTTACATTGGTAAGATGAATAGGAGGTTGAGAGACAGGGTGAGAGAACATATGTTCCACATTCGCATTAAGTCCGTGTTAATGCCCTGTCGAAACATGTACTGGAGACCAATGAACAACATAGCTTCAGATTTTTGGTCATGCAAGCTAACACTCTTGGTATACGGGTGGGAGGGGGGAGATGTTAGGAACTATATTGAAAGGTGTGAGTTGAAGTGGATTATCAGGCTCAGAGCAGACAAAAAACTGGGCCTGAATGATAAGGTACCTTTAAGACCTGTGTTAAAGAATAGAAAATTGAAAGTTAAACATTGAAAGTTTTATATGCTTTATTTTTATATATAGTTTTTATATTTTGATATCATCTATTATGTATGTGATGTTTGAAATGCATTTTAACAAATGTGTATATTCCTTATTTTATTTTTATAGAGTGTTTAGAATGCAGGATATGATGTCATAACTTTAGTTAATTGATTAATTAATAGGTGTATGTATATATGTGCTTTACAAGGAGAGATGTTTTTGGTCTGAAGAAGCCCTGTTGGGTGAAAGTGCTTACCAGTTCTGTTTTTCAATAAATCGATTTGGATTTTTAACAACTACTGTTCCTGTGGATTTCATGAATTGGACTGGGTCACTTTGCTTATGTGGATCGTTTTTACAAGCCTTGGCTTGCTCCTGTGCTTATTTGTGTCTCGTTTTACTTGCTGGTCTTGGTGGAGGAGCATTTACTCCCTGGTAGTTACCATTTTCTCTTTTTTAGCATTTGTATTTATCTTAAAATGTTTTTAAATATCTGTAACTTTTGCTTTTAGAAGCTAATTGATGTTCAGCATATGACACTTTAAATAGCTGCATTTTGCATTAGTTCTGTTTGTCTGATGAAGTCTTGCTCACAGAATCAAGACGAAAGTGCTTACATTACTTGTTTTTATGAATTAAAACTTGTCTCTGTGGATTATATTTTGTTCCTTGGATTTGTCTTGCCACTTGTGGTCATTTTTCGTATCTCTCTCTCTCTCTCTCTATATATATATATATATATATATCTATATATAGATATATATATCTACACATACATATATTCTTTTGGTATTATAGATGGTAATCTGTTTATTTTTCTTGTTTGTTATTTGTTATGGACTTCTTAATTTATTTCTTTTTTTATCTTCTTCTCCATAGATTGTTGAATACTTGTATTCTGAATTCCAAAATTGTCATTGGTAATATGAATGTGTTCTATTTACACTTTGTCTAATATTATTTATCTCTTTAGCCCAATCATTAATTTATGTAACAATGGCTTTCTAAGCTTTGCCAATTGCACAAGTGCAATTATCATCAGTAAGTCTAGATTTACTACTAACAATAGTTTATATGTTCATACGTTCATAGGAGATTACTAGGCTAATGGCTTAAGGGCCTTTACAAGCCTAGGCAATATAACCCAATTTTATCCAGTATATGACCCCTAAGGGCAAAAAGATGGCATAGATTTGTGTCTGTGCATTGAGTATCTTACAGATTGCCATTGTCTAAAAGGGACATAGGCACTACCACAGGTGTGAATTTGCGATTCCCCATCCACTGATCCAAATAATATTTGAAGAGGGCCAGACAAGGGCTCTGCCTAATGTGAATAGGAAGCCTGTTCCAAAGAAAGGGCAATCTCTGAGACACAAATCTGTCTCTCCAGCATGTTTTGTTTGAGTCATTGACCATGTTTAGATCCCTAGATCGAGTGACCCTGCTGTTTGATTTGTGTAGCAGCTCCAAATCCTCCAACTTTTGACATGAGAAATACAGGTCACCGATGTTATCAGAGTTATCTGTATATATCTATATCTATATATATGTCTGTATATATATATATATATATATATATATATATATATATATATATATACGCACATATATAGCTATATATATCTATATCTATATATATATATATATACACACACACACACACACACACACACACACACACACACCCACACACACACGTATGTGTATATATATATATATATATATATATCTATACATAAATATATATATATATATATATATATATTTATATATATATATATATATATATATATATATATATATATATATATATATATATATTTAGATATGTATATATGGGTCCCCTACAGATGATCGAAATTCTAAAAGGCCGACTTTCATATGGCCAAGACCATATGATTGACTTTTGGAATTTCGACCATTCTGAATGGAGATCTCCATATAGTGTGGAATGGGAAGATTTCCCTTTTCTGCACTGTAGTGCAATCTTCCAGTTGATATATTTAAATAGCAGGGGGTGTGGGGGTACAGCCTCCCAGGAGAGCTGCAGGGCAGCTTGTCCCCTGCTAACAATGTGCTGGTAATTTTTTGTGTTGTGTTTCTGTTTGTAACAACAGGTGTTCGAAATTCCAAAAGTTGATCATATGGTCTCAGCCATATGAAAGTTGGCCTTTTGGAATTTCGATCATCTGTAGGGGACCCATACATCTATATATATATATATATATATATATATATATATATATATATATATATATATATATATATATTTACAATGTTTAGTACTTTGTGCAAGATATTTGTGCTTTAGTAAATCATTAATGACATACTAATTTAAGGAATCTATTTTTAGCTACAAACAGATAGAGTTCTGAAAGAAAACAATAATTAAAATCAGTTAATACAGAATTCAAAGAAAATAAAATAATTAGTAGTTTAAGTTAACTTATAGGAGGACACTGCACAAACCATATGCAATTAAATATCAAATTAAATATTAAATTGCTGACCTTGGACAAGGGGAAACAATTTATAAAGTCATTACATTGGCCTACAGTAACAGTTGTGCCAGTCACATTAAAATTCTGAATGTCCTTTACATTACTATCACTCACAATAGTGCCTCATTATAACAGTAAAAATTAGAGGGAAAATATAAAACAGAATAAATCTTCTCTTGCTAAGCAGTTGCAAAATAAGTCACAAACCAATACTGGATTGTTTCAGATAAGTTCTGGGTTGTCCTGAGTGTAGAATGTGTGAATTTATAGCTGACTAGGCCCTTGCGATAGCTAGAGTTTGCCTGTATGTAATCTATCCCTTTCTAACAGCAAACAGTGAAACTCAGAGATAAAACAACAAAATATAAATCAAAATAAATCTTCATGTCTACAAGTTATCCCTTTCTTCATACAGACAGTGAAAATCAGAGTCAGAAGAATAAAATATAAATCAGAATAAATCTTCTTTTACTAAGCAATTGCATAATAAAGTACAAACCAACACTGGATTGTTTCTGATAAGCTCTGGGTTCAAATACTATATCCAACTTTTGTTTTACCCTCAGAGGAGAAGTATAACATGTATGTAACTAATGGTTAATAATGTGATATGAATGATGCTGGAAATAGACTGGCATTTTAGAAGTGAAAGTGTGAATTAATTTACATACTGAGTAGTTTTGCATTGCTGGAACACAGGGGAACCTTTTGTGGAATTAAAATATATAAAATGGATGAGTATATTTAAACTGGATATTGATGGCAGAAAATGTATTAATATTTCTGGATATATTCTGTTATTACAACTGTCTGTTAATTAAAAATGCTCATTTTCTAGTAGAGCAGTTGTTCACGTGTGGAGAAATGGGTATCTCAATGCATTATCTTGGTTCTTAAATGGTTAAACATAACCGGTGTACATTAAAACTAAGCATTCTGCAGTGGAGTACATTTAATAATTTTCCAGTCTAAGTTGGTTCTGAGCTTCTCTCCTTTCCCATGTTTGCTAGCTCTACAATATCTACTGAGTAGAGAATTCTCATGTCACTAAGCCATTCACGTTGTTTTGATACTGTTATAATACTGAAATTTAGTTTTCTTACTAAAGTTGTTAAATTATTTTAAATTTGGAATTTTTATGCTGATTATATATGCATTAACTTTTTAGAAATGTGTTCTGCAAGATTTCGAGGATGTAGTATGTGGATCATCAAAAGAAAATGAAAGAAAAATAAGAACATGGTAACTGTGGGCACATTGACTATGACTGGTGTGAAAATCCAATCTTGCCAGTCTTTCTGCAAACAAATGGAATATCTTTTATTGTCAGAGATTTTACAATTGAGGGTAAAAATCAGCACACTTCTTTGTGTTTGTGTATGAAAAAGCAGTTTAATGAAGATACTTCTGAATACTACCAAACCACTGAAGACTCCCACAACTGATTACCTAATTACAAAATCATTTTAATCCTATACCTAGCGATATAGTGGAGAAATATTTATGTCAGTATTGCACTAGAAAATTTAATGACTCAGTGCCTTAGTATATGCCTGAGTTGAGATCATTAGGCTAAGAATATAGTCGTAGAAAGAAATTACAGCAGAAGCTCTGAGATAGGACTGCATTTCTAATACATTATAAACAAATACAATGATGTTTATTTTCAGATACTAACATGGGTATTTGAAGTTGTTCTAAATATTATTTTAGCTGTGAAAGATGCAAATAAATTGCCCAAGATATTGAAGTTAAATAGTTATCTTACAGGATATATTGCAAAAGTAAGGAATAGAGCAAACTATATCTTTTTTTTTTTTTTTTGCAGATGTTTTGGTAAACATCACATAAGTTTTTGTTGTATGCTTACTTAAGAAGAAGATCATATTTGTAATATGGCACATTCCAACAGCCTCTAATGTAAGAAAAAAAAGAAAAGAAAAGAAAACTTAGAACTAATTACCTACCAACTGTTGGAATAATGTCCCATTGTCTTATATTTATTTTTATTGCTTATTGATTGCATAATTATTTTTCATAGTGTTTAAATTTTAATACAGTATTTGCTTTGTCTTATAATATTTTTAATCTTTGAAGCTTTTCTCCCCAGACCTCTACTGAAAATATCAGTCCAATTGGATAATTCAATGAACAAAACATAAGCAAAATTTTACGTATTATTCACATATATCTTTCCCAACTATAATGTAACTAACTCAAAAAACTCTGCCAGAAACTCACTCTATTCTCACTGTGTCTTAGCATTGTGGAACTCCATCCCATTAGAGTTAAAGCTTACAGAAAAACAACAAATGCTTTAAAAGTCTACTAAAACAACATCTGCAAGACACCATCTTTATGCAAATATATTTTTGGTAGATACCGAGAAACAAGCGTCAGCAATTCAAAATATAATGTGTTTTTAAGGGATCATTAGAATTTTCTTTTCACAATAAACATGACTTATCCTCACCTTTTCTAGAGTCTATTCTTTGAGACCAGAGGAGTGTATGAGCATAAAACTTGGGTGTCACCAGCCTCTAGCTGTAGGCCTATTTTACTATCCACCCTCCCTAGCCCTGGCTGCCCCTAAGGTTTGTACATTTATACTTCTTTAACCCCTCCCTTTATGCTTCCATCACTCTTCCTTTCTCATCTCCAAGCCATCTCCATCTGATCTGATATATTACTATTTGAACTGCAGCATGGACCACTCTCGGACTTACATCCACCAGCAATCCTCCTTCCCAATTCCACTGCAGAACTGTTGCTAGTATCTTTCAACCTCTCAAGATATAACACTAATTACTGAAGCCTATGTAAATTTCACTATGCTGCAGTTCACTTTTACCCCTCATAACTTTTGCAAGTCATTTATATCCACATATGATGCTAAAAGCTGGAGATGACTGTGCTGCAAATCACTTTCACTAACACTTTCCACAACTCCAAGCCCTATAGCTCTATGCCAAAGAATCTCCATATAACCTGTTCCTTAATCTGGAAGACACTTCTTAATCTTTTTCCTACATAGAAAAATATAACCTATGGATTAGGTGAACATTTACATCCATCTTATTCAAATTAAAATGTTATTACTCTAGGAAACTCTATCTATGCTTGTGCAGAGCTCTATTCCTTTTTATTACAGCCATTAGTCGTAATGCAAGTGATATAAATCCAAACCAGGACAACTATCTCATCTTACTAATCATACTATATCCAATAAATCTATCCAAACCTTGCCCTCTAGCTACAGAGGAATTTGGTTCATAGGTTCATAGGTTCATAGGTTCATACTAGGCTATCTGCCCTAGGGCATTTATAAGCCTAGCCAGAGTGTGTTTGGCTTTCGCCACCCATTTTAAATGAATTTTGCTTTGCCCTTTTTCGAGGTTAGTATACTGTGCCTTTGTCTAACAGTGACACAGAAGTGATACCCGGGGTAAACCTACTAAATCCCATCCACTCATCAAGATTCCTCTTGAAGAGAGTCAATGAGGGACTCTGCCTAACCTGGACTGGGATTTTATTCCAGAGTGAAAGGAGCCTCTGGGTTATGAATCTGTCCCTCCAGCATGTCCTATTTATTTCAGTGCTGAGGTTCAAGTCTCTCGAGCGCGTAGCTCGATGGGATTTAGATTTTCTGAGGTGCAGCATGTCCATTAATTCCGGGTTGGACATGGCTTTATACGTCAGGCACAGATCGCCTCTGAGCAGGCGGTATGTCACTGAGTACAGCTGGAGTTTCTTTAACCGGGCAGCATATGGCATCTGTTTGAGCCTTTTGATCCTCTTGGTGAGGTACTTTTGGGGTCTTTCCAGGTGCTGCAGGTGTCTGGTAAGGTACCTCCCAAAAGGGGCATTGTACTCAATTATGGGCCTGAGGAGGGATGAGTAAAGAGGCACGATGACCTCCCCTGATCTAGATGTGAATCCCTTCATGATTAGGTGGGCTATATAAAATGTTTTTCTAACCACTTTGGCCACGTGGTTGTCAAATGAGAGATTGCTATCAACTTGGGTCCCCAGGTCCCTAATTACTTCTTCAGTACTTAATGGATTACCATCTATGTGGTAATTTGTGGGCACTTTGTTTTTGACAAAGGGGATGACTATACACTTTTTGGTGTTTAGCTTGAGGCCATGGCTCTGGCACCAGTTGTCTGTTTCTATGAGGCCCTTTTGTAGGATGCTTGTGTCAGCTGGAGAGTCTATTATGGCACCCAATTTGCAGTCATCTGCGAACTTGGTCAGCCACAGTCCTTCCATGTTAGCCTGTACCTCCGAGAAATATATACCGAACAAGAGAGGTCCCAGGACTGAGCCTTGTGGGACGCCACTTGTAACTGGTTTGGAGTCTGACATGGCTCCAGCAATTCTAACCATGTGGGTTCTGTCCTTGAGCCAGTTTGCAACCCATCTAGTGACATAGGGGTTTATATTTAAGCTGGTGAGCTTATCTATAATGCCCGAGTGGGGTATTGTATCAGAGGCTTTTGCAAGGTCCAGGTAGGCTGTGTGGACCACCTTCCAGTCGTCAATGGCCATGGTGACTGTTTCAAAGAAATCGACCAGGTTTAAGAGGTAGGATCTGCTCTTAACAAAGCCGAACTGGGTAGGATCCAGTGTCTGTAGGTCCCCAATATCTTTATTTATGAGGTCCATGATGATCCTTTCCATAGCTTTGCAGACCAAGCTAGTCAAGCTTATGGGGCGATAGTTTCCAGGATCCGCTGAGGCACCACCTTTGTGGAGAGGGACCACTGTTGCTGTACACCAATCTTTGGGTACATATCCTGTAGTAAGGCTGAGATTGAACAGTAGTTTTATGTTTGGGTTTAGTTCTTCTTGGAGTTCATGTAGGACGCAGCCCGGGACACCGTCTGGTCCCATTGATGCTGAGTTTTTTGCTTTGGAGAGAGCGGATCTTACCTGAGCATCTGAGATGTCAGGGGGGGCAGCACTCTGCTGGGATAGATATTTGCCCTTTTGGTGGGGAAGGGGGAGAGAAGTTTGCGCTGAACCTGTCAGCTAGGATGTTGGCAATGTCTGTGGGTTCGGTGTATTTTTTGTCATTTTGGACTAATTCTGAGCATATCTGGGAATTCCCACCCAGGTTCCTAACATAACTAAAGAAAGCCTTGTGATTATCCTTAGTGTCCTGTGCAATTTTTCTCTCGAAGCTGGCCTTAGACAATTTTATGAGCGCCCGTAGTTTTTTGCTAATACTGATCAGAGATGCCTTCCCTTTATGGGATTTTGCTCTATCATGTAGTAGTTTCCTCCTTCTATTGTGTAGTTTGTTTATGGTTGGGATCCACCAGACAGGATGCCTAACTTTGGAGGATTGGGTCTTGGTTTTATTTGGGATTGCATGATCTATGCATTCCTGAAGGTGTTCATAGAATGCGTTTATAAAGGATTCTGCGGTCTGGGCCGTATTTTCCACAGGCCCGGGGGCTTTGAAGGATTCCACCTTGGTTTTGAGGAGTGTGAAATTTGCTTTAGAGAAGTTTTTCACTGTGGTTTTCTGGGCAGGGGCTGGGGTCGGGATGTGAATATCTAGTGAGATTAGTTTATGGTCTGATCTTACCAGTGAGGGATACACTTCTGGTCTGGAGCATAGAGTCCCCATGTTGGTGATGATCAGGTCCAGTATGCTTTCCCCTCTTGTGGGAGTGGCAACAAGTTGTTCCATAGCATTTCAGTTTATAAATTCTAGGAACCTTCGGGCTAGGGTGTTGGAGCTAGAGTAATGCTCCCAGTCTATGTTAGGGTAGTTGAAGTTGCCCAATATAATGGTGTTTGGAGAGACCTTCATATTTTCCAGTGTTCTCAGGAAGGCCGAGTGGGGTTCCTGGGTTTGGGAGGGTGGTCTGTAGCAGGCTATAAACTGAAAGGCAGTTTTACCCACTGTTTGTTGCACATGGATAGTCTGTGATGCTTCGTGCTGTGCCACCAACCTGGAGGTGTGGGTATCTTTGACGAATATTGATGCTCCCCCTCCTTTTGTGGTTTGGTCCAAGTTTTGGGGCTGAAAAACATGGTATGAGGTATAACCTGGTAGTGCTGGGGTGCTCTCGGGAGCCTTGAACCAGGTTTCTGTTACTGCACAGATATCGATGTTCTCCATGCTAAGGAGAGTTTCGAGTGCGTGCATCTTGAGGTTTAGACTTCTGGCGTTGAGTAGCATTACTCTTAGTTTCTTATCCCTTGTGATACCTATGGAGGTGGGTTTGTCTTTTGAGCCTTGCCTAAAAAAGGCACTATGGGGTGGCAAGAGCCTTTGCCAATATCCGAAAGCCCAGGGGTGACAGGTGCAAGCCATCCCTAGCGAAGCATCGTGGCTTGTCGAGCATGTCATTCCAGGCAGACAGGCATTGGATCCCCTTTGAATGACACCAATACTTAAGCCAATTGTTGAAATTGATCATCTTGTCGTCATATTGTGGCATCATTCTTGGTGAGGGTAAGATGCTACTCAAGGTCAGGGTCATTCCGGCCTGGGCTACATGCTCAGAGAGCTCCTCTATGTCTCTTTTCATGTAGTTCATGGAGGTACATCTCAGGTCATTCACACCAGCATGGACAATGACTGAGTCATATTTGTACTTGCCTTGGAGTGACCTGAGTGCTTGTGTTATGTGGCGGATCCTAGCGCCCGACAGGCAGCTCACCCTGACCTTCTCCTTGTTCAGCCTGGTGAGCGGGACGTCAATGTGCCTGACGATAGAGCCACCTATTACAAGTGTATCAGGTGTGTTGTTTAGCCTTAAGGGCTGTGACTGTTCGGCACACTGGCTTTGTGAGCTATGTGTTGCACGTGTTTTGTTTTGGGGTAGCGGTTGCTTGGGTGTCTGCTTTGGAGGTCTCTGCTGCTTAGGCAGATTTTTATTTAGCGCCTCCGAGTATGTTTTTGTGTGTTTATGTGTTTCGTTTGCTGTCGTGGTAGGTCTATGTGAGACTGGAATTGTCGTGAGTGTGATTTCCTTCTCCTCCATACTGGTTATGCCAGTACTGAGTTGAGAGAGCTTAGCCTCCAGTTTGGCTGTATGGTTGCATCTCTCACATGTTCAGCCACATAAACACTCTAAGCCTGAACAGCAAATACATTCCCCTGATATTCTTTGTTTCACAGAATTTTGGTTAGAAATCAACATTGCCCATCCACTTCCATTCAAGCTAACTACTAACAATGTTGTAATAACTGAACAAGCAAGTCACATAGAAGCAGTGTCTAATTACACAACATCACAAAGATACTTCCAAACCCTCAGCTCCAACAAAGAATCACTTAACTAGCTCTTAATCAAACTACAACTATTCAAATCTGTTAAGGTAACGCAGGTACTACTATCAACCATCACATACAACTCCAAACACAATGGAAGAAATCCTACTTAGCATGCTCCCACACTCAGTCAAAAACAAATTAATCCTAACAGGAACTTTAAACTTAGACATACTAGGTCAAAACGACAAAGGTTACCAAGCTTCTAGATCATCATGGCATCTCCCATGATCACATCTCTGACCAGTTGCAAACCAGCATCAGATAAACACATGCTACTAGACCTGCTAATAGCAAATATCACTCACAAGATACGCAGCATAAATGTTCTTCCAAATTACTGGCCATTTATTGGTATATTATCATTAAGAGTGCCTGAGCCATATCACAAGATTATTGAAACCAAAGAATTCCCTGAAACTAAACAGGAACAACTACTAACTGACCAACAACCCATAGACTGGACTCATAGCCAGCCTTAGGCATAGGCCAACTAGAAGGCCGCCTAGGGCGCCGCTTTAGCAGGGGCACTTTTCCAGTATTTATTTGGTGTAGGTAGATCAGGATGGAGGCACCAGTTGGTGTGGTGGGGGGGCGCTGTGGAGCCCTTTTGCCTAGGGCACGAGTTGGTGGTAAAAGGAATGCAACCCCACTAATGCTCTCTATATAATTTTGAATATCGAAAGTCTATACTTATCAAAAATTACCCCCTCAAGAACAAAATAGTTATAGAAAATAATTGCCTCTGGATAAATGCCTAAATCAGACAAGCCTTCAATTCCTTTGGCTTAGCTTGAAAAAAGTGTTAGGCTTCAGTCCTGCTAGAAGACTACCTCCAGTATCTAACATTAAGAAATAATTGCAAACTTCAACTTAAACAATCCAAAATCTACTTCCTCCAAAACAAAATAAGTGCATGTATGTCAAATCCAATAGTAATCACCATATCTCCTCAAAAACAAACAAACATTGGATGGATAGCTGACTGTTACAGCTATTTAAAGAATACATCACAAATGTCAGCCAGTTAGCTACAAATAATCATGCCAGTCAACAACCCCATGCAAACAACTCTACAAACACCACCAATGACTTCCTGACATTTTATTTTAGACCTGTTCCAGAAAGAACAGTGGATGCTATACTTACCCTGACCTCCACTGTGGCAGCCCCAGCCCCAGCCCCAGGGGATAATATCAGTTATACTAAGAGACAACTGGTGTAATTGGGCAGCAGATGGCTAGCTGGAGGCTTGCAAATGGGAAGGGGAGGAATGAAAAAATAAGAGATTCTTTTTTTAAATCTAGAAAGCAAACGCAGTCCAAACTCCTACTTCCTAACATTAGCTGCAAGATATATCTCTAAGGCTGTAAAACATATCTGTAATGGTTTACCTTTAAAATGTCACAACACACGTGTGGGACTCATCACGTACCCAGCTCTTAAGGTCAGAAACTGCACTTTCAAATCCTGAACATTGAAAGTGCTAAATAAAGAAATTCGACATTCCGGGAATGTCGAATTTCTTTGAAACACCCGTCATTTCTGGATGTCTCCAAACACCATTATGCAGAGGAGCATGCCCCGCTGCACCCCTCTCACCCCCTGCTATTTTAATATACTAACGCTGAGAAGGCAATACATTGAGGGAAGGGGTACATAGGTTCATAGGTTCATAGGTAGATACTAGGCTATCTGCCCTAGGGCATTTATAAGCCTAGCCAGAGTGTATTTGGCTTCCGCCTCCCTATTAGATTAGCCTACTGTGCCTCTGTAAAGTAGGTCACAGAAGGTACCCTTTTAAGATTAGTTTACTGTGCCTCTGTCTAGCAGGGACACAGAAGAGATCCCAGGGGTGAATTTGCGATTTCCCATCCACGCATCCAGATTTCACTTGAAGAGGGTCAGCGAGGGGCTATGTCTAACATGAATTGGGATTCTATTCCAGAGTGAGGGGAGCCTCTGGGAAATGAATCTGTCCCTCCAGCATGTCCTATTTATTTTTGTGCTGAGGTTTAGGTCCCTGGAGCGTGTAGCTCTAAGGGACTTGGATTTTTTGAGGTGGAGTATGTCCATTAATTCTGGGTTTGACATGGCTTTGTACATCAGGCATAGATTGCCTCTGAGTAGGCAGTAAGCAACTGAGTAGAGCTGGAGTTTCTTTAGTCGAGCTGCAAAGGACATCTGTTTGTAGCCCATGATCCTCTTGGTGAGGTACTTTTGGGGTCTCTCCAGTTGCTGCAGGTGTCAGGTAAGTTACATTCCAAAAGGGGCATTGTATTCAATTATGGTTCTGATGAGTGATGAGTAGAGGGGCACAATGACCTCTCTTGATCTAGATGCAAACCCTTTTGTGATAAGGTGGGCTATTAGAAGGTCTTTCTAACCACTTTGGCAACGTGATTATCAAAGGAGAGATTACTATCTACGTTGGTCCCCAAATCTCTAATTACTTCTTCCATACTTAATGGATTACCACCTATGTGGTAATTTGTGGGCACCTTGTTTTTCCCAAAGGGGATGACTATGCACTTTTTAGCATTTAGCTTGAGGCCGTGGCTCTGGCACCAAGCATCCGTCTCTTTGAGACCCTTTTGGAGGATGCTTGTGTCAGCTGGAGATTCAATTATGGCCCCCAGCTTGCAGTCATCTGCGAACTTTGTCAGCCATAATCCCCCCGTGTTAGCCTGAACCTCAGAGAAGTATATACCGAATAAGAGAGGTCCCAGAACTGAGCCCTGTGGGACACCACTTGTAACTGGTTTGGATTCGGACATGGCACCTGCGATTCTGACCATGTGGGTTCTATCTCTGAGCCAGTTTGCAACCCATCTTGTGATATAGGGGTTGATATTTAAGCTGGTAAGCTTATTTATGATGCCCGAGTGGGGTATTGTGTCACAGGCTTTTGCGAGGTCCAGGTAGGCTGTGTGGACTACCTTGCTCTCATCTATGGCTTTGGTAACTGTTTCAAAGAAATCAACTAGGTTTAAGAGGCAAGATCTACCCTTAACAAAGCCGAATTGGGTAGGGTCCAGTGTCTGGAGGCTCCCAATGTCTTTGTTTATAAGTTCCATGATAATACTCTCCATAGCTTTACAGACCAGACTAGTCAGGCTTATGGGGCGATAGTTTCCGGGGTCCGTTGTGGCACCACCTTTGTGGAGTGGGACCACTGTAGCTGTACGCCATTCTTTGGGTACATATCCTGTAGTAAGGCTAGGTTTGAACAGTGACTTAATGTGAGGGTTCAGTTCTTCTTGGAGCTCGTGTAAGACACAGCCTGGGACACCGTCCGGTCCCATAGATGCTGTGTTTTTTGCTTTGGAGAGGGCAGCTTTCACCTGTGCATCTGTGATGTCAGGGAGGTTACATTCTGTTGGGATAGGCATTTGCTCCTTTGGGGGGGAAGGGGGGAGAAGTTTGCGCTCAATCTGTCTGCCAGGATGTTGGCTATGTCTGTAGGTTCGGTATACTTTGTACCGTTATGCAACAATTCAGAGCATATCTGGGAGTTTCCGCCCATGTTCCTGACATAACTAAAGAAGGCCTTGTGATTATCTTTAGTGTCTAGGGCAATTTTTCTTTCGAAACTGGCCTTTGATGATTTTATGAGGGATCGAAGTTTCTTGCTAATACTGATCAGAGATGCCTTCCCTTTTTGGGATTTTGCTCTGTCATGTAGTAGCTTCCTCCTTCTGTTGTATAGCTTATTTATGGCCGGGTTCCACCAGACCGGTCTCCTGTTTTTGGAGGAGTGAGTCTTGGTTTTATTTGGGATAGCATGATCCATGCATTCCTGCAGGTGCTCATATAATGCATTTGTAAAGGATTTTGCGGATTGGGCTGTATTATCCTCTGGCCCAGGGGCTTTGAAGGATTCCACCTCAGTCTTGAGAAGTGCAAAGTTGTTCCAATTCCCCCTGTAGTGCGATCCCCACTCAGATTACCAGATTCACATAAGTGAATGCACACTGACATTCACTCATTTTTGAGTTTGGCAATTCATAGTTTGTAATTATGAACTTTTGCAATCATCCTTTCTGGCCGTCATAGATGTGCACTTCAACTTTGTACAGGTAGACCTCTGTAATATGCCTCTAACTGGACATTATGTTTCCTTACAGTTCAAACATTCACTAATTGTTCCATTAGTAAAGATAGGTTCATAGGTTCATAGGTTCGTACTAGGCTATCTGCCCTAGGGCATTTATAAGCCTAGCCAGAGTGTATGTGGCTTACACCACCCCTTAGGATGAGAATACTACGCCCTTTTAGGGTTTAGTTTACTATGCCTCTGTCTAGTAGTGACAAAGAGATGACCCCCGGGGTAAACCTACGATCTCCCATCCACTTGTCGAGATTTCTCTTGAATAGAGTCAGTGAGGGGCTCTGCCTAACATGGACTGGGATTCTGTTCCAGAGTGTAGGGAGCCTCTGGGTTATGAATCTGTCCCTCCAGCACGTTCTATTTATTTCTGTGTTGAGGTTTAAGTCACTTGTTCTCGTGGCTCTGATGGATTTGGATTTTCTGAGGTGGAGCATGTCCATTAATTCAGGATTGGACATGGCCTTGTACGCCAGGCACAGATCACCTCTGAGTAGGCGGTATGCGACTGAATAGAGCTGGAGTGTTTTCAGTCGGGCAGCATATGACATATGTTTAAGACCCTTTATCCTCTTGGTGAGGAACTTTTGGGGTCTTTCCAACTGCTGCAGGTGTCGGGTGAGATACATCCCAAATGGGGCATTGTACTCAATCATTGGCCTGATAAGAGAAGAGTACAGGGGCACAATGACCTCTCTTGATCTAGATGTGAAACCCTTCATAATAAGGTGGGCAATATAGAAGGTCTTCCTAACCACTTTGGCAATGTGAGTGTCAAATGAGAGGTTACTGTCAACCTGGGTCCCTAGGTCCCTGATTACCTCTTCCGTCTTAATGGATTACCCTATGTGGTAATTTGTCGGTACCTTGTTTTTCCCAAAGGGTATGACTATACATTTTTGGCGTTTAGCTTAAGGCCATGGCTCTGGCACCAATTATCCGCTTCTATGAGGCCTCTCTGAAGGATGTTTGTGTCCGCTGGAGTATCAATTATGGCCAGTTTGCAGTCATCTGCGAACTTTGTCAGCCACAATCCTCCTATGTTTGCCTGTACCTCGAAAAATAAATGCCGAACAAGAGGGGTCCCAGGACTGAGCCCTGTGGGACACCGCTTGTGACTGGCTTAGAGTCTGACATAGCTCCAGCAACTCTGACCCTGTGGGTTCTGTCCTTGAGCCAGTTTGCAACCCATCTTGTGACATATGGGTTTACATTTAAGCTGGTGAGTTTGTCTATGATGCCCGAGTGGGGTATTGTGTCAAAGGCTTTTGCAAGGTCAAGGTAGGCTGTGTGAACTGCCTTACCCTCATCAATGGCCTTAGTGACTGTTTCAAAAAGTCGACCAAGTTCAGAAGGCAGGATCTGCCCTTGACAAAGCCAAATTGGGTAGGATCCAATGTCTGTAGGTCCCCAATGTCTTTGTTTATGAGTTCCATAATGATCCTCTCCATAGCTTTGCAGACCAGGCTCGTCAGGCTTATGGGGCGGTAATTTCCAGGGTCCGTAGAAGCACCGCCTTTGTGAAGTGGGACCACTGTTGCCGTACGCCACTCTTTGGGTACGTATCCTGTGGTAAGGCTAAGATTAAACAGCAGCCTTATGTGTGGGTTTAGTTCCTCTTGGAGTTCATGTAGCACACAGCCCGGGACACCATCCTGTCCCATTGATGCTGTGTTTTTAGCTTTAGAGAAGGCGGCTTTCACCTGGGCATCTAAGATGTTAGGGAGGCTACACTCTGCTGGGATAGTTATTTCTCCTTTGGGGAGGGGAGGTGAATTTGCACTGAACCTGTCTGCCAGAATGTTGGCAATGTCAGTGGGTTCAGTGTATTTTGTGTCATTTTGGACTAACTCTGAGCATATCTGGGAGTTTCCACCCAGGTTTCTAACATAGCTAAAGAAGGCCTTGTGATTGTCTTTTGTGTCATTTGCGATTTTTCTCTCAAAGTTGGCCTTGGATTATTTTATGAGTGATCGTAGTTTTTTGCTAGCACTGATCAGAGATGCCTTTCCTTTTAGGGATTTTGCTCTGTCATGTAGTAGCTTCCTCCTTCTGTTGTAAAGTTTGTTTATGGCTGGGGTCCACCAGACCGGTCGCCTGCCTTTGGGGGAATGGGTCTTGGTTTTATTTGGGATTGCATGATCCATGCATTCTTGAAGGTGCCCATAGAAGGCATTTGCAAGGGATTCAGCAGTGTGGGTTGTGGTTTCCACTGGCCCAGGGGCCTTGAAAGATACCACTTCAGTCTTAAGAAGTGTGAAGTTTACTTTTGAGAAGTTCTTCACTGTGGTCTTTTGTGCAGGGGGTGGGGGCGGGATGTGGATTTCCAGTGAGATTAATTTATGGTCTGATCTTACCAAAGATGCACCCTCCAAGTGGGCCCCAGGACTATCCATCTAACTCAGTCCTCTATCTAGTCACTAAAATCTTTGAAAAAAAATGTATTTACCAGGAAAGTCTGACTTGGAACAAGCCAATTTTCAGTGGAAGCCCAGGTTGAAACACTCCAGTCGCATGCCTTTGTGATGTGGGAGGAAATCAGAGTACCTGGCCTTACGAACGTGGGGAAGGACATGCAGACTCCTCACAGAAGGAACCCCAGCCAAGAAATTATCCAGAGAACCTCTTGTTGCAAGGCAAGAACACAGACTGCTGCACCACTGTGCCATCTATATTCTACTATCAAGATATGGAGCATATCAATCAATATGGATTTATCGTAGGCCATCAGCATGGTTTTAATGGTCATGATACCCTTACTATAATATATATAGCAATCAACACTATTTACCCAGGCATAGAAGAAAACCTCCTTTAATACCTAATATTTATCTGTCTTAAAAGGGCCTATATATGGTTCAACCACCCTCCCTTCCTGTAAAAACTACATAAGTTAGAATTCAGTACAGAAATTATTTCCCTGGATACATGCTTATCTTACCAACAGAACCTTCAAAACCCCAAACAGTAATCAGCTCTCCTCCATTGGTACATTCACATCAGAAGTCCAACAGGAATCTGTTCTTAGATCTATATTGTTCTCACATTTTACAAATGGCATAATTACATCTATCCTCCTAAGCTCCCTTGTTTTGTATTTTTCACTGTAACACAGCTCTTGCCCCTAAAAAAATAGAAACAAATCTACAAAAGAACTGCACAGGCATTTGTGAATATTTCATTCAAAATTAGTTTCAACTGAATGCTAAAAATCTGCATTAATGCTTTTTGGGACCCCTTCAGTAAGCATCTTGAACACAAACACAGGCAAAATACCTCAACTTACCTCATACCAATACCTGAGCTTCTTCTCATCCCCTCACTGAATTTCAGTGAGAACACTGTGAAGGCAGTACTGAATCAAGTCTAAGCCTTTTGCTTGGTTTCCAAACACCTCGCGTATGACATATTGTCAGCACTTTACAAAGGTGTACCCACCCCAAGATTGGACTATGGACTCCCACTTTTGACACTTAGCTTACAATACTAATCTATTTTAGACAAATAGTAATAACATATATTAATCAATCACCTTATGTTGAACTTCACTGCACTACTTTAAAAATGCCAACTGGCTCCCAGAAACAGCATAACATTCCTTTTATCATGTTTGACTTTTAAAATTCTCTGCTATAGCTATTGTTCTATTTTATCCATTAAACTGTCAGTAAAAAATGCTGAATATAACCCATAACATTCATTAGATGGTTGTCCCACTTTTTGCACAGATCAAGTTTCAGAAAGGTAATTGGTGAAAAGTACTGCTTGGAACGTATTCCTGCAAACTGGAATAATCTCCCTGGGGAATCTCAAAAGTGATACTGACTGCCTGGTATTTAAAGGAAAAAAGCCCCAAATACCTACAGGACATTAATCAATGTCACTGCCATGGGGATGTCAACTAAATTATCACACAGTCATCACCTGTGGTTTAAACCTTGAATGTCCTTGCATAATTCATGATTTAATGTAGTCATGTAAATAGTCTCTCCCCTCTTTCTTCCTTTTACTTACTGTGATGTCCCCACTCTGGGCCAGTAATCAAGGAGCCTGAATACTCACCACTGACACTGGAGAGGGATGTTCACCTGGAATACAAATGGATATACACTCAGTATTTCTAGATGCAGACCTCTCAGCATCAAGCACAATTTCCCTTAAGAGCACACAGGGAAAACACTCAGCCCAGGTTCTGGGTTTTTCTCTCTCTCTGTCTTCCCCACATCTCCATTAAGGCTCTCCAGTGGTACAGCTTCAGAGTTAAGTCCTCGGCCAATTGCCCATGCCAAGTCCTCCACCACTCTCTCTGTGTGAAACCAGTGCTTCATGTCCCTGCCCAAGTAGCTGACACCCACACTCTTTGAGATTTAATTTTCACACACACACACACACACACACACACACACACACACACACACACACACACACACACACACACACACACACACACACCTGGGAAAGGCTGGCACAGATTACCCACTCTACCAGCTTTGCCCAGACTCTAAGGTAGATTCACTGCCACCAGTCAGTTATTATGTCTCTTAAAAGGGTAGCCAATTATACTGAGTGAAATTAATATTAATATAAATGGTAATGTTGACCAAACAGCCAGGCTTTCAGGAGTGGCTAGAGTTATCACCAAATAAATATGTGCAAATACTCTCAAAACTTTAATATTTTTCTGAAAGGATCAGCCACAATGTAAAATTTATATATATTTAATAATAAATAATAAAAGAACATAAAAATATAAAATATCTACTTACAGTAAACACTAGAGTTTCAGTCACAGGAAATATTAAAATAACACAGATGAATAGATTCACACAGTTACAGAAAAACCTGCATTAATGCTTTTTGGGACCCCTTCAGTAAGCATCTTGAACACAAACACAGGAAAAATACCTCAACTTACCTCATATCACTATATTTTCCTGACTAAAAAAAATTACTGTTCCTACTTACTGAATAGAGCAAGGGAAGATAATGTTGGTGAGTGGCCCTTGTTGTCACATCGAAGACAAAAAGCAGAATGCTGAGAGTCATCTCCTACTAATATCTAAATATTATTTATGGCTTACAGAATGACATCACACACATCTGGTCATCTGACTCTGTTTCCCATGCTATCACTAACACTAGAAGCTGCCAGGATTTTAGCACCAACATGTCAATAATACACACTAAGAGCATTGCTCAGATGTGGTGCAGCTGCTGGAAGTTATAAAAGCATAAAACCATTTGAGTCTTCCTACAGGAGCTTCAACCTATTTTCTAGCACAGACATTGTGTATCTGGCTCCATTCAAAACTGTGGGATAACATATTTATGGCTTAACCCATAAAGTAATTTAATTTTAGATATATTTTAAAGTTTGAGATTAACCTCTTCTCTTCCAGTCCTCCGTTAAAACATATACATTTGATTCAGTTACAGTAATACATGTACATTTCTTTTTCTTCCAGCAGGGTGCACTGTTGATACATGTTAACACAAGCAAACCTCACAAATACTTTTTCAGCACAAGCATCTGTACAAATCAGTTTGCTATTCAAATAACACATCATTTTTTACTAAATTCCAGCCAGCATATGTTACACATCCACTGCCCCACTTCTCCTGGCATGGCTGGCAGCACCTCCTATTGTCACACTTACATTTCTCTCCTTCCTTTCTTTTCCCTATGTTTCTTTTTCTTCTCCTGATCTCCTACTCCTAAGTCCTTCTGTGTCCATGTGCTTCCCATTACCTTTTCTTTACTCATTATACACTTCTCCACTTCTCCTATTTCTCTTATCTTTCTCACTGCTGGTGAACTCTTCCCTTGCTATTCAAAAAGATTTTCTCTCTTCATAAAATTATGTTTATTTCTATTATAGCTTGACTTAGCATGTATATACCATTTGCTATACAACAAGGTATTTCATCATGATAATAGAGCTTATTTCTTCTGTAGTTTTGTCTATGTATATAACTTTCAGATATCTATTTATCTTTCCTTTAATGTCAGAAACTGTACTTCATATAATTATTGTTTTGCTTTATTATACAGTATGATCTTACTGGCCCAGTTTGTAGCTGAATCAGGCCGTAGAACCAGACCATCTACCTGGTTAACAAATTGAAATAAATAAATGAATAAAAATAAAAATCTAAAATCCTACGTCTGATACGTCTGCAGAAATATTTTCATTATTTGTTTACTACAGAGTTGAATTTTTCCTCTGCTGCTGCATCTTGTCATATGATCTATGCTTCCCCACAAAATGATTGATGATAGTGAAAGCCCCATTGGTTTTATAACTCTTATTCTGACCCCTGCTGAGCAGAAGTTTGCATAACTATGCAAAAAAGGCTTAATAGTAACTTTTATAATCCAAAGATTTCATAAATGGCTGCTTGATCATGTTTTTTATTTCACTACATGTGTAGATGTGTGTTTGCGTATGTGTGTATATGTATGTGGCATGCATTCATGAGTGTGTATGTGTGTGTGTGTGTGTGTGTGTGTGTGTGTGTGTGTGTGTGTGTGTATATATATATATATATATATATATATATATATATATATATATATAGATATACGTAGCATACGCATACTCCTGGTCTAACATCTGCATATGTTCTTCTGCTGATTACTTTATCCAGTAAAAGAAACCTGACTTGATCAAATTTTTTAAATAACAGACTGAAAAGTCAGGCCCGTGTTTTAGAGCATCTTTCTTTATATATATATATATATATATATATATATATATATATATATATATATATATATGGGTCTAGATCACGTTGAACTTTTAAAAGTTCGAATGTCATATGGTCGACACCATATGATCAAACTTTTAAAAGTATGAATGTTTCAACGGAGATCTCCGTACAGTTCGGAATGAGAAGATTTCCCTTTCTGCACTGTAGTGCGATCTCAGTGTTGGTATATTTAAAGAGCGGGGGGTGTAGGGGGGGCTTGCCCCCTGCTTAAACAGTTCAGGTATGTTTTTTTCCTTTGGTTTATTTTTTTATTACATTTTCGAAATTTTAAAAGTTCGATCATATGTTGTCGACCATATGACGTTCAAATTTTTAAAAGTTTGATTATGTAATATAGATGCATATATATATATATATATATATATATATATATATATATATATATATATATATATATATATATATATTTAGAGAGATAGATAAATACATTATATAGTGTGATCTTCAGCCAGGAATTTTTTAGCATTTTTCACATATGAGATACATTACTGATGTCATAATTTGCAAGAAAGCAAGACTTGAGATATAACAGAGTAATTCAGTGAGATTAATGGCAATACCTGATTAAACCAGCATGATCAGCTCTTACCAAATGTTTTTATATCCTTCTTTTTTGTGTACATATTTTTGCCTCCCAAAGCTGACCATCAATTCTTTTCTATATCTTTTTGTTATTTACTGTTTTTACTGGACCTAGCTTAGTCTTCCTGGACTAACCCTGACCCATGTCCAGGGCTGATGAAAGGAAAAAAAAACCCAGAAAGCATCACATTGCTGTCAGAGCCTAAACATTTCCCCTACCCCTGTACATGTTTGTGTCATCTTCTGGGACAGACATGCAATGGGGCATGCAAGCGTATTGATCATTCTCTGTGGTCAGTTAGTGCCTCTGTCTCCCACTGGGCATGCCCCATCTTGTGTCTCCAGCCTGTGCTGGAGATCTAGTATGAGGGACATGCCCAATTCCATGTCCTTACCTCACCAGGTTGGACATGTCTATCCTCCAGTGGCAATGCCTCAGATGTCTGAGATGCTAATCAAACAAAGTTACCTACACCATAGATAGGGCTTTATCTGTCTTTGCCACTGTAGTGGCATTCTATATCTTTCTTCATGGCTTTCAGAATGGAAGATAAAGTCTTCATAAAATGCAATGATGGAGGTTAGTATTAACTTATCTATTGCCTGTGCCATGTTGGCTTCATGCTTACAGGTGGCTTTCTGGTGTTCATATAGTCTCTGTGTCATGGAGTAGGCATAATTCCATTTGGCTAGGATTTACTGCATTGTATCATGGTCTGGGATGATAATACTCTCCATTTAAAGCTATTGCAGCAACTTTGTGGCTTTCTCTGAATAACTTAAGTAGATGCATACAGTGTGCTCATTTGCAGACGATTCTGAAACAGTTTGAGCTTCTCTTATGAAGTCTTTCATAACCTAATTAGGAGTATGGATAACATAGTAAAAGGGCATGATTCTCAGGTCTTTGTGTTTTATCAGTGCCCAAAACAATATTTGTGCAGAGCACAGGTGTATGGACTTTGCAGCTGACTGCTTTATCTATGTTTTGTTATGAGGATATTTTGCTTATCACCTTGATGAAAATGTGAAATCAAGAAGACCTGCACTTTGCTTCTGCTGCTGCTGCTGCCATCATAAGATGAAGAGGAAACAGCATATGGGAATGACTGGGGGCATGGAATTTTTTTCTCTTCAGTTACAAATACATATGCTGTTGTTTGGACTGTAGTCCACATGTCTATGGCAACAGTCTTTTTTAACTTACTAAACATTTAAAAAGTTCAGACATACTTGTACAAATAGTTCCATAGAAATCTGTGATGCATCTTTTGATAAGTATGCTTATCTGTGATCTTTTAGTTGAGCACATAACAAACAAAAACATAAATTTATCAGTGTCAGTGGCGAAACAAGTAACACATTTGTATTTGGTGGAGAAGGCCGTGGATTGCCACGCTAAGTAGAGGGACTGCTGACACTACAGTGCAGTATAAGGAGAGATGCTGCACTCCTGTCATCCTTCAGATGAGAAATTTAATCGAGGTCTCTTCTGCCTGAGCTGGTGGTAACTCAGGTGGATGTAAAAGATCACATAGCACGGATTCACTATACAATCTCGAAATACTGAAATGTCAAATTTTAGTATTTCGAGACTGAATAGTCAAAAAACCACATACATGAAAACCCACAATCACGAATACTACAATCACGACCATTCACACACACACACACACACACACACACACACACACACACACACACACACACACACACACACACAAACCAGGACATGATCACACATACCCATACACCTACCTAGCTAAACAAACATAACAACACACACAAACACACTTAACCTACCTATAAGTGGGGGGGGGCAAGCCCCAGTGCACCCCCCACACACCCCCAACTTATATATTCTAACTCCGAGGTCGCACTAAACACACTAACACACAACAAACACCACCACACACACACACACACACTAAAATCCCTACCCATTATCCTCAAACACACAACACTTACCTGAAACCCCAGATAAATCCACAAACTGCACCACACGTCACGAACGCGACACCATGATAGCGGTGGATTCGACATTTGCATATTCGGCATAGTGTAGTTTCAGTTAACTGCACTTTCCACTATTTGGTCTCGACGAACTGAATTTCGACATTTCAGTACGTCGAGATTGTCTAGTGTATCCCATAGCACCTATCGAAAAAAGAGTAAGGGGAGTTTCCCAGTGCCTTGGCCTAATTTCCCCAAGTAGTACAAATACCACCTCAGGTTTCCCTTAAAAAGAGGACATTAACCTAATGGGACTGACATGATCATAAAAAAAAAAAAAAAAAAAAAAGAAAAAGAAAATAAATCTCTGCTCACATCCTGACAGTACTTCTTCCATCTATAAACCACTTACAAGATGCCATTGTAGTAAAGACAGATTTTCAGTATTTTGACCAAAGCTCCTTCAACAACTAGCCAGAATTCAGAAAAAAATTAAAAATGTATCTACCTGAAGTAGTGAAATGCAAATGCTTCACTTCACACACACACACTGCAGTTACAATGACTTAATTACCTGGAAGCATCTTAAGTCCTATCATTATATTACATTCCATGATTAAATAGCACTGGAATTTTTACATAGCCATATATCTGTATATAGTTGTAAACATGCAATGTCTCTTTATCAGTTGTCCTTTCTCTCTCTCTCTCTCTCTCTCTCTCTCTCTATCTCTGTCCATCTGTCAGCTAGCTTTCCTGTATCTGTTGATACACCACCTAACTCCTCTTCTCAACCCTTCTGTCATCTGTACTCCTTTCTATTAGCTTTTTAACTTTTTGATCACATAAAGGACAAAGCTCTCAAGTCACCTATAATTAATACCTACATAATTGCATGTTTTATAATGTTTGCAACTATAAGCTTACTTTAACTTTGATCTTTATTTATCTTTTCAGAATAGTTGATGTTTGTACTAAAGACTAGACTGACTGAAGCACTACATATGCTTTTAACCGTTGCTTAAAACTGGTTTTAGTGCCATTGTAATTTTCGTTTATTGAAGTGTATGATTTTTATAGTAGTTAACAATTTATTATATATATATATATAGCCATACTGTGCATGTTTATTTCTCTTCAGGCTAAAAGTTAAGTGGGTCCGTATGGATCAGTGCTCTATCCTGGTCAATATATTTAAATATCCAATAAATAAGTAAGATCATCAAGATGATGGCTAATGTTTATAGACAACCAGCCTTTGTAAACTGATCTGAATTCAGCTGATTTATTTTATATTTTTTGTGATAATGTTTGTGGATATTTGAGGACTGCTCTTAAAGTCCAGAAGTGCTCTAAGGAAGTCCTTTGCATTTTGAGAACAAGAGCTCAATGTTGTGAGTGTAGATGGTACATAGGCACTATCATGTTGTTGTCTCTGATTATGTTAGTTGTTTCATGGTGGATAAAAAGTAGTAAACAGTAAACAGAACAGTAACTTTTTATTTAACTGTATGATAGGCTGTTGTTCTACTCAGCCATGCCTGGGCAGATTATATCATCACTGAGACAGTTGGCTTCGTAACTGCTCTTGCACTACTGAATGAAGACAATTCAGCAATGCAGCTATATCTGTTTGTTGATAACTTTTTTGTGCCTTATTTTAAAATTAAAATTAAAATTATGGACCTTGTTGCCATGCCCTACCAATCAGCATTTGAATTTTCACACAAATACTTTACTGTAAGTTAATTTTGTATTGCCATCTTCCTGGACCATATGATTTCAATGTGACATGTCTAATTTATATAAAAATAAACTTTGTGGATTTCATAGTTATAGATTGTTTATTGTTCCTGGTGCATTCAGAGCATGATGCTTTTGGTATAAACAGGGCTTTTCCCAGACCGCTAAATGAATGCTGCTGTTGAAGGACAATGATCATTCTTTAAGCCCCTACAGGCTCTGTTTCCACTATTCTGTGTTACCTCACATGTGCATTCTCTTCTGGTCTCTGCTAATCTGGAGGTCTGCTGAGTGTTCTTGCTTTAGTTTTGCATTGTCATCTAGGCTAATATTTGAAAGATATAAAGAGATAACTAGATTTACAAAAGGACTTGACCCTTTCCCAGCCTCTGTCCCATCTCTCCTGAATTGTCTCCCTGAGATTTTCAGTTCTAGGCTGAACCATTGCTCCCTCAAGGTATAGTTAGTAGTTACTTTTAATTTCTATGGTGGCTATGCTCTTCTTCGCTGGCATCTCTTAAGGATCACAAACCCTAATAAAGAGCACTATCCTATTTAGACCATTTCTACATGATCCTGTACCCTTTGGCATTTATACTTTATGTTACAGAGCCGGAGCTTATCCCCATTACATACCTGCAGCTTCAAATGATTTAAATGCCTATCTTAAAATATTATTTCTCATGGCTGTTATTTCTTCCGTGAGAATCTCAAAAATGTATGCACTTTCTGCTGATACAATATGCCTAGCATTTCATAAGGATGCGGTCACTCTCCACAATAATGACAGCTGGTGCAGAGGGCTAAGGCACTGAGTTGTTGGCGAATTATTTCCTGGAGTGCATGGTTTGATTCTCTCAGCCTTCATCTGCCTACAGTGTGTCTTTGAGCATGACATTTACCCAGACAGTGCTTTAGGACATCTAGAAATTTGGGCTAGACAGCCTAATGGTCTCCTAGACTGCATGCCTAGTAATTACCTGTGAACCTAATCTGTTTTATGCCTAAAGTGGCCACACAGGCAATATTCTACTGGTCAATTAATGTTCTTCTTCTTTTTCTTTTTTTCCCAAAATACTTTAATAAGGCAGACAATCTCCTTCATTATATGGCAGTTACCGTACAGGACTGAAGCTCTAAGTTGTTAATGAGCTTATTTCTTTGCCTAGGATACAGGGTTTGATTCCTTCTGCCTGCATTTGCTTACTGTATGACTCTGAGCAAGTCACTTCACAGGTCTTTGCTCCTGGGTTGCCTCTCTAAAGAGACAATTGTGTCCAGTGGTCTTACACAGTCAAAAAATAGGTTAAAAAATGTGCATCGATAGGACTAAGGCTATCATTGCATTTAGCCAGTTATTTATCTCTGTTACCAATAAAAGCTTGGGTAAAACATTTCTAATATTACTCTAGCAAGATGGGTGTCTGATGGTGTATTATTTTGCCATAGTATATAGAATAAGTCTCTCACTACAGTACCTAAGGTGCAATCATCTAGAACAATTGCTACTTCCACAGCTTTTTTTTCTGAAACAACTCTGGATGATTTGTTTATGTAAATGCTGAGTCTAATCTCAACACTTTTCCAAGACACTAAGCTGGATACAATACCCAAGTGCAGATCTTCCTTTGGGGTCATTGTTGTCAAGGGTATACTCCAGCAGGGAGGAATACACAAGAGAATTTGCCAGGGAGAAAATCCTTATGTTAGAGAAGACAGATCTTCTATTATCACATACGAAAGTTATGTTCTTATTATAATATATAAAAATAGGTCAGTCATCTGGAACATATCCATCTATCTTCCTGCACATTGAGAGTAGCTGGTCTTGAGTCTTTCTTTTTCTTCCCATCTAAATTCAGTTGGCATTTTATATAAACTAAAAATTCTGCAGAGGTTTGGCACCATGATGCATTATAGCATAGGGGAATGTGCTTAGCAACCTGGGAATGCTTTCCTTGATGAGTGGTCCTAATGCATGCCAGAATTATTCTTGCTGTTATGGAGGATGCACTCACCTTTACAGATCCATCTTTTATGATACATTTACCTTCTTTTTTATTTTTAACAGAAGAAGAGAACTAGTGAAAATCCAACACAGAGGTAGCAGAGAAGCTACATGGTGTGTGTGTGTGTGTGTGTGTGTGTGTGTGTGTGGGGGGGGGGCATAAATAATAAAGAGGATGTATTTCTGTAAGATTTTTACTTACCTAAATTTACTTAGATGCTGTGTTATGCCTTCCAGAGGAATCAGAAGTTACTATTATTAGTTTATTATTGTTTTAGGTTTTACACTGACTTAGAATTCAGTGAAACAGATTTCATACATTAAGAAGGGGGTGCATTTATGAATGAGGGATGCAGTATTACTCTTGAGAGTTTTGTTTCTGAGAAGTTTATAAGTGGTAATAGGGAGATATGGATTACAGGGAGATTAGGAATAATTGGTATAAGTTGGGCACAGTTATGAGTATAGTGACATGTATGGTGGGAAACTGTGAGCTTACTGAAAAAAAAGTAGAAAAGATACCACATAACTGGGCATATAAAGGTGCAAGAGAATGAGATGTATAAGACCACATGAGGATAAATACAGAAAATGAATAATATAGTGGAAAAAGAAATGCCAGTGATAGGTTAGTTACTAAGTAATGATAAGATACCAGTGGGCATGTGGATTATGAAGTGGTTATTCTATATGGGTGTGTATGTGTGTAAAAGGACAGAAATGAGTACAACTCTTTTTGTAGTGTGGAGTTCCCTTCAGCATCTTCTGGCATTGGTTAGTGACATAGGTGTTCATTTACATACCAATAGCTGGGGGCAGAACTGCATCGTCATTAAGCAGTAAATATTATCTACTAGATAAAACACTTCTCTAGATCTGATTCTCCTAAATGTAAGGCACTAATGTATTTGGTCATCATTAACAACATCTTTGTGATAGCATCTGTGTCTTTTTTTTGAGTTATATGTAGGAAAAGGAAAGCAGTGTACAAATAATACAAAAAATTGCTAAAGTAGTCAGAGAGATGCAAAGTAACTTAGGTTGAGACAGAGATGGGTGCCTTCGTCTGATGCATCAGGATGAAGGTGAGAAACACCAATGTGGTTGTAAGATTAAAAGCAAAGGAGACTTTGGATGATGCACAGATGGCTTTTTTAATGATTATTTCTGCATGGTGATCATTGGAGGAGGATGCAGTGCTACTAGTTGTCCGAAGCAAGCTAGGCCCTTTTAAAGAGAGATACAGATGGCGTATTTGATTCATACTCAATAAAGTGTCCCTCATTAGTCAGAATAAAAACATTACATTAATTTCCAAGTGTGGTAAAGAAGCTAGTTTCCAAGTCCAGTCACAAAGTGGGTCTATATTAAATCATCGAACGCTTAAAAAAACGAATGCTGATTTATCGACCTCATGTAAGTGAAAGCTTACAATCCCGAACACTTAGAACAGTGATTTTTTTTTTTTCCCAGGGAAAAAAAATTGCTGTTCCAAAAAAGAAAAAAAAACCAAACTTTAAAATATTACATAAAGTGGGGGGCTGGGCCCCCCACACACCCCCTACTTAAATATACCAACTCTGAGATAGCACTGCAGAGACAAAAATGGCAAAATAATCAAGGCAGCTAAGTGATTTCTTTCCCAGGGAAGGAATTTGCTTATATGCCATTTTGGTATTTTGCCGTTTCATGCTTTCAAGTTCGATCAAGATGCATTCGAAAGAAGGCATCTTCGATCATATAATAGGGAACTTCACAAAGTACATTACCCACTTTACAAATAAGTAAATATTAGTGCACTGAGGGTCTCACATATATTCATAAGTGTTTACTAGGCTAATGACCACAAGGGCCTTTTTAAGCCTAGCCATGCATCTCAAATCTCTGATGAGTTCTGGTACCCTTGATAAGTGTAAGCAGGGGCTTGAGAGATTAAGTATTTACTGTACAAGCAGGGGCATGGGAGGTGAACAATTTACATGTTGCATGTGTCCACTAGAGACATAGGTGCTAAACCAGGGATGAATTTTTCCTGTTCTCCATCAAATTTTCCAGGTTAAACTTGAATTGGATTAGGGAAGAATTCTGCTTCACATGGATGGGGAGCCTGTTCCAGAGAAGGGGTAGTCTCTTGGATAAATACCTGTCTCTCCAGCAGGTCCTATTTATATCACAGGCAAGCTTTAAGTTTTTAGAACAGGTAATTCTGGGCTGTTTGTTTTGCTGATATGCAGGAGGTCCAGCAGAGTGGGGTCTGATAATGCCTTATATACCAGTCATAGATCTTTCTTCAGCAGTCTGTAGGAGACAGAATACAGGGATATGGCCTTGAGGCAGCCTGCAGAGGGCATGTTACTTACGCCCTGTATTGTTTTAGTGAGGAACCTTTGTGAACATTCCAATTGTTGGATATGCCTGGTTAAGTACATACTGAAGGGGCATTGTACTTAATGATAGGTCTGATGAAGTCAATTAAAAAAATGCTGCTCCTCCAGCCTTCAAAAACTGTAAGTATGTTACAGCAGCAATTATCAAACTATTTATTTAACATTTGTTGACTAAGAAAATCTGACTAGGACAGAATCTATTTTCAGTTGACACCTGGGAAGAAATACTCCAGTTGCATGTCTTTGGAATGTGGGAGGAAAATGGAGCACCAGGAGGAAACCCGTGCAAATGCAAGAAGGACATGCAGACTTCAAGGCATCCCAGCCAAGAATCGAACCAGAGAATCTCTTGCTGTGCTATGCTATGCTAGCACCATAACATTCTGAAAGCTAAGCAAATGCACTGGCGAGTTCCAGAGTTCTCCATTTTCATCATTCAGAAAATACTGTATGTATTGATGCAACACCTGCTACTTATTATTTTTTTAAGTGAATTAGAGTAAATATTTAAATGTTGTCCCTGATTTTGGGCCTTTGTTCTCCCACATACCTCTTAAAGTCCCTGATTTTGGCTCAAAATATTTTGTCCCTCCTAATCACTCCTAAAACTGTCAGTTTTGGGAGGAAAGATGGTGGATTACACTTAATTACAATAATTAGAGCTACACATTTGCTTTATTTCATGAAGTGCACATTAGTTTGCAATCTTATTCTATAAATGTCTCAGGTTAATAATACTAATATTTTAACATATATCCCTGATTTTTTCTGGTTATTTCTGGATTTGTCCCAGATTCTGGAGATGAGAGTGAGAGCTATTATTTTTGGCTCTGTCCCTGATTCTTAATTCTTAACCAAAGAAGATTAAGAAGTAATGTGTGTGTGTGTGTGTGTGTGTGTGTGTGTGTGTGTGTGTGTGTGTGTGTGTGTGTGTGTGTGTGTGTGTGTGTATCAAGACTGAACTCCATTTCACGGCCTATTTTGATGTGTACTTACGAGTTAGCATTAGCTTAGCAGCTTATTACAAGCCTACATACAGCAATCCAGCACCTGGTCTCTTTTTTTTTAATAACATTTTTATGTCTGTGCCTGCCAATCATCAAGCCTTCCCTCAGTCAGACATTACACTGTCCAAGGGAAGGTGCTGTCAACTATGCAGCTATAAGAGTGCTTTTTGCACTAGCCAGTATCTCCACTATGAGTGCATTACTTTTTCTTTTTGGCTTAACTGCACCTCTGGTGGTGACATGTGAACTTTTAGCACTGCAAGGAACACCTATGCTCATCTCTCCACATGTGCATGCTCCCCTATTTGTGCCAACAGGAGCAAGATCACTTATCACATGACTGGGTGGCCATGTGCACATCTTCCTGACACTAGCTGTCTGCACCATGACACACCTCTACTCTTTAAGAAACACTCTGTCATTAGAATAGCTGTGGAATGGCATGTGGAAACCACCATTCCTCCCCAGGTTGGGTGTGCTCATCCATCTTAGACATTAGTAATTAGCCATTTACTCATGTTTCATCCCTGTCTACATTAGTGAATTATAGTGCTGGTGGCTCAAGTGGCCTTTAACACATGAAATGTTCTAAAGTGTGTAATCAATGGTTAGTAAATTTAATTTCTTGCTAGAAAAATGTTAAAGACAACTCATATTTAAAGCAAACAAGCAAATATGCTTTATAAAACAATAAATGTAATTTAAAATAATCAAACCATAATTTAAACCAATCAGGGAAACAGGTATATTTAAAATGGGAATCCAAAGCAACCTATGCATTTATGTGTAGACCCAAAAAATATAAGTGTGTGCGGGTCCCATGAAATGGGAATAGCTGAGGACCTAAGGTACATGTAATCTGCCAATGGTCCTAGTATGGGCAACCTCACACTATTTATCAGTCACACATGTAGCATAATGTGTACAAAAAAGGAGATAATGTCAAAGAAAAAATGCAGGTGTTGTCACTTGTACGAATTTTAGATATTTTTTACTCAGTTCAGTGCTGAGATCTCAACAAGACTAGTGCATTGATTTCCGGAAATCATACAGTAGGAAGTACATAGACATGCTTGACATTGTTCAGAGCAGGGAGGGAGATGATCTGTGGGGTACATCTGACTTTCTTCAAGGAAAGCCTGAATTCCTTGAATATACACTGAAGGTTAAACAGGAAAGATATGATTTCCCATAAATACAAGCATACCCAGTCTGGTGTTCACTAAATGTAGACATTCTGCCATCTTTGTTAAGGTGTGTAGGAAGGTACATGATAGTTGCATTATTTTTTTTTACTTTTTCCTATATTTTATATGTTCTCATTCATATTTTTTTCTCATGTCTATAGAACCAGGTTGATGGAAAATGGACTCTTATACTCTGTATGGTGCTATATATCTTCTTTCTTATGGTGTTATATTCCTTGAGGGAAATTCACAGACTAAAGTGGCAGATCTTTAGCTGGCTTATTCATTTTGCTAATGCTTATTCTCATTGTACTAGGTAACTGACCACTTTTTGTATCTCTTATTATATACACTGATTACTTCTCCCCCACACTGCACTGCTTCAGGCCCTCTTTCCCCATTACCATCGTTACCCTGCCCTCCTTCTCTCCCTCCCTCCCTACCACACATCTACCCAGTCAGACTGTACACCCAGATTGCAATGACATGATATCAGAAGCTCCCCTGTAGGTACATGTGTAAATAACTGTTGTCTCTATGTATCTCTTGTCATATACACTGATTACTTCTCCCCCACATTGCACTGCTTCAGGCCCTCTTTCCCCATTATCACCATTACCCATCCATCCCTGTCTCCCTCCCTAACACCCACCCAGCCAGACTGCACACCCAGATTGCAATGACATGATATCAGAAGTCCCCCTGTGGGTACATCTGTAAATAACTGTTGTCTCTATGGAAGGGTGACCTTCTAACTATCACTTTTCTTTAGGAGTACGTAACAGGCATGGATCTCTGTGAATGGGTGCCACACTGATGAGTACTGTTAGCTTATGATTGTGTATGGGATGAATAACTGGAAAGAAACCACACTGCAGCACATGCTCTGCTCTTCCTTTGATATGTTAATGATCACAGTACTCTGGGAATAGCCAACCTCATTGACAGAATGACTGCAAAACTTTGATATGGGCCCCACTAGTTTACCCCCATACTGCATTTTATTGATCTCTTATTGGTTCCTAAACTGAAGAAGAAACTACCCCTGGTTTTTGTAATTATCTTGTCACAAAGGAGGAAGTAGGTACTACTAAGTATGCAGCAGACACTGGGGTACCCTAACCAGATGCAAATGTCACAGGTCTTAGCCATGCTGGTGTGAATCCAATAGTGCTTGTTAGGTGTAGCAGTCCCAACCTCACTACAACACATTCAGATAGTTCTTGGTTGTAGTACTGACCTCATGTGCTCCAACCCAAAGATTCACTGTTTTTTTTATATTCTGTAGCCAACCCTGGCTCTGGTTCATACACTTGGTGCTGAATGCCTTGAACTTAACCTTCCTATTCTTCTAGGCAGTCTATCATGTTCCCTTGTGATGACTGACTTAGGGTATTTGCAAGAACCCTAAGCTGATACACAACAAAAGTTAAGACTATGGATATATCCTGGACAATTTTAACCATGGAACACTGTACCTGGTTTATTAGAAACTCTGTACTTTTTTCAAACACCTTTATTAACTTCTCATAGTACACAGCAACATGGATATACATACAGTTATAAAAAATACATTACATAGATTGTTTCCCTTTCAAACATTATACATTGTTTCCTTATCAAGCATTATACATATATGGTTTGTTTCTTAACAATTATTATTCAATTTAATATTACTTAGATTGTTCAAGTCCTGCCTTCCTTGAAATTTCACTCCTCCTCCTTCTGAACATTATTATAGTTCCAAGTGCTCCATTTATCTCTATGTAGTTTGCTCCCTTCTTTGTCTAAATACTCCACCTACTGTTCTACTGTCTAATTTACAACATTAAATGATTTTGTTATGGTTCATTTAGCTTTAAATTTCCATTTTCTAGTATTTTCTTTTTGGCAGCCAACTGCATTAAACTTAGTAGGGTCTTACTATGTGTCAGCAATACAATCTCTATAACCCAACTCAAAATAATCATTTCCTTAGTTACAAAATGTTGATCCCCCCTCCCACATTTCTGACAAAGTACCCTGTGGGAATTTTTTTAAATCTACTAACTCTTTATATTTGCAAAAAAGCATGTTCCCACATACCCCTCTCTTTCCCATCACACCTCCAACAATTGCTGCTTATGTTTGGAAACATTCTGTAAAGGCGACTTAGTGTATACTGAAAACCAAATGCACGTAGAGTCATATTCAGAACAAAACTACAATAAGCTCATTTAGTGCTTTTGTCTATATACATCCATAGACGTCTTTAGAACAAGGTACACACCTACATGATTAGCATTTAAAATCATTATAAACAAACGTAACGTCCTCATCAGACATTACCACATCAATAGCTCATATTCATTCACAGTCAAATTACACATACCACCCATATGGGTATTCCAAACTGCAGACCATGAGCGGAGAGCTAGTTCACACAATTTATCAAAAGTGGTTAACATAGAGTGAAGGGGTGCATTAAACATCTCCTTTCTTCTAAGGGTATCACTGTGAGCCACATCACCAGCAGGTGCGAACACTAGGTCCAAATTATTTTTCCAAACCAAAAACTGTATTTCTTTGAGCAAATCAACAAGATCAGCTTTGCCTGCAGTTGCAAAAGTAAATACCTTATAGAACAAATAGAAGTGGACTGAAGAAATATCAAAATTACTATAATTGTAACTAACAAAGCTGTCACACTCAATAATCTGTGTAACATTTGTGTCATATTTTATATTCATCTGTATCCTTGCCTACTTCTCCCTCTCCTCCCTGGGCCTTGTCTCACATATCTCACATGTGTTTGGGTTTCTGTTGTGGGGCTGAAAGTCCGTTTCTGATAAGATATTCGCTCAACCAATCCAGATAGTCTAAAAGTCATCCAGCTGATTGTTAATTATATTTCCAGATGGACTAATAATGGGCACCACATTCCCATCAATATTAGAGAGTATATTGGTATATAAAGGAGACTTCCTCACCCTACTTAATTTCTTTGGCTTCCTCAAAATATAAAACTTGGTCTTGTGTTCCAGTCTCTTAAAAACGGCTTTATAATTCAATTTCTTAATGTAATATAACAAGTCTATTTACAAATCATTTTCAAGTTTTTTGAAGTCAACCATAAGAATTTCTATTTCTCGATCATAACGCATCATTAAAATAGCCATTAATTCCATCCCTTGAAATCAAGCAAAGCTACCAAATCTTTATGTAAACTAGAAGTTAAGACTACTTGGGGTATAAAAATGCCTATGCAAAAACTTCTGGATTTTGTTACATACTTTGGAGCCATATAAATATCTTCCCATTGTTTCTTTGTATATTGCCTATTCATTCTCCTTTACCAGTCTTTTATCATCTCTTCTGATTAAATCTAATAGTTATCACACATGATTTTATATGCCCCTTTTTTTAACCATAGCTTCTGCTCTATACTCAACTATAAAGTTAACTAGAGCTGATCTTTACTTAGCACTCCTGTATCCTTTTTCTCTTTGCCTTTACCTTTTTACCTATCCCTGGTAGGGAGGGCATTTTCCAACCCAAACCTTCTTAATGGGTGTACTCATTCACTCCCCTACAATGCCCTACAGCCTAACCATTTGAAATGTTAGGACCCACAAAACTGAGTGAGAAACACAGAGACTGAAGAGTAAAAAAAATGGACTTGTATATTAAGTCAAAGATGGCCATTTCTTTTAACATTCCCTTTTCTCCAAGGTATGGTGAATCTGGAGTTAGCATATATAAGTTTGGAGTGTGTGGGGGTCTTGCTCCCTGCAAAAAAGAAATTTAAAGGAGAAGAACAATGTTCAATATTTGATCTTCTCCTGCCTTTCTGATCTTTCTTTTTTCAACATGTCAGTACTCAGAATTTCTAGTGCCAACATTTAGCAGTGAGACACTTGACACATATCCTGGCTAGCTCATTTGTTAATTATTCTACATTTATCACATGCTGGACTTTCTAAACACCCAGACAATATGCCCTCCCCCATCAGATAAGGAAATGCACTAATATCAACACTGTAGAATATTGACTGGACACCCCTTTTACTTGCATAGCAGTTCTAACAATGCTTTGGATCCTTTTTGCTTATTGCTGTCACCATATCATGATAAGCTTTATCCACGTGAAAAATATTGTCTTTGGGTTACCCCTGTCCTTGGCTTACACCTGAGCTAAAAAAGAAAATTCACATTGCAAACAATATTTTGACTCTTTGAAAATCATTTACTAACCCTGATCACCACATACATAACCATTCACTTAGAAGGCAAACACAAACTGATATTAAAGAAGCACAATATACTTACTCTAGAAAGCTATGACAAATCTGCCTTTGTAATCCTACTTGCCCAAAGTTAAAAAATATACAGTTTAAAGACTTCTTATAAAGAACAAGTTATTCTAAATACTTATAACCTACACCTTCCCTGACTATAACCAACACCCTTCCTGACTCTGAGCTACTTTACCTTCCTTTTGAGTTCAGACTTGCCTCATTTAATACAGATTATGAACTTCTAATAAAAATACACAACAACTCAATGTCTTATTTTGTTCCTGTCTCTCCTAATTTCCACTCTAAATCTCTAGCCTTCATCTTCAGTTTCTGTATAACTAGTGTAATTGTGCCAACTGAATGGGAAAATATCACTATTTTCCCTCTCCCATAATTCTTTTATCCCTCTGTGAATGACAATTATCATCCCATTGCATACCTCTCAACCTCCAAGCATCACAATCGTAGCTCTTGCCTTTAAAAAAATCATAGCAGAGGGTCAGAAAGAGAAGCACTTTTTTATTTTTACAATAGAAGGTCTATATATACTAGAACCTATCTAGATAATAGTAATGAATCTTTGCATAGGCTTAGTTTATGTATTTAATAAAGTATATTCCCATGAACAGGTATGACATTATATGGGACATCCTAAATTTAGGAGGAGCAAAGCGAAATCTAAGGATCAACATTATAGAGCTATGCCTAAAGTATAACAGTTGAGAGGTATGCCCAATTAATATACTCTCTCTCTATCCAGTATGTAAAAAACGTAATTAAATTTATTTGGGATAGAATTATCCTGTCCCCTAGACAATATAGTTTTTGGCCAGGTTGCAATACCACAACAGCTCTCCTCTTAGTCAGTAGTGCAATCTACTTTACTTGTGACTAGGGACACCTAAAGGGCACTGTCTTTGCTGATGCTAAAAAAGCATATGATCTTATAGTTGTTGCGCTTCTCATAAACCAGCAGGCTTCTCCTAGTTTTGGATCCATCTGTTTGAAATGCCTGACCAACTATCTGCACATCAGGATATCTCAGGTCAAGATAAAGACCTCATTATCATTTATAGCATGACGCTCCTTTGGTGTTCCTCAAGGTTCTGTCCTTGAGCCAATCCATACCTCTGTGTTTATCAAGAAACTCTCTCAAGAGCTCCTCAATGCAAACATGCTTTTCTGTGCTGAAGCCTGATGCTCTCCTCATACTTGATTCATCCTATGGTTTCTCTGACCTCTAAATGCAACTACAGGCTAACTTTAACAAACTATACCACTGATATTCCATTCATCTTCTTGTAGTTAACTCTTAGAACACGTTTAGACCCATTGTAGCTGAAAGTGGGTCCAAAACACATCCGCTTGCTGTTTTAGTGGATGGATGGGTTAAGCCTTTACTGGAAAATGTTCCCCATATTGTGAAAGACTCTTGGGAACTTCCTTGGTAAGTTAAAAAAGGAATTTTGGAAACAAGGTTTATCTTTCCTGACTGTGACTATCAAGGACCTTTTTTTCAGTGATACCCGAGGAGGAGGGGTTAGAGTTATTTGAAGAAACCTTGTTTTTGACCTCCTCATTTTCGCATGATAGGATCATGCTTTTATGTGAGATTATGTCCTTAATTTTGGAAAACAATTTTGTGCAGTTTGAAGGGGAATATTTCCAACAGATTAAGGGGGTAGCTATGGGGGCAGTGTGTGCTCCCATATATGTGAATTTGGATCTGTTGGGATGGGAAAATACATTTTTGTTCAGCTGTCCCTACTAGAAGAATGTTGTGTTATACACTAGATTCCTGGATGATTTGTTTTTCTTGTGGAATGACCCTAGTGATGATATTCCATTAGGTTTGGATGATTTAAATAATACCACACATTATTTGGAATTTACACATACATACAACACACAATACATTAACTACCTGGACATTACCATTTCACATGATGAGAATGGATTTAGGTCTAATGTGTACCGTAAAGAGACTTTTTGCAATTCTTATTTACATTTTTTAAGTAACCACCCTTTAATGCAGAAGAAGAGCCTGGTTAAAGGTCAGGCTATCCGGGTGGTGAGGATAACCTCCCATTTCCAGGATGTGAAGGGAGAACTGGATAAGGTGGGGGAAATGTTTAAGCAGAGAGGTTATCCTAGGGGACCATTTGATGGAATTCTCCAGGAAGATTATAACAATTGGGACCATAAATATAAACCACTGTTAGGTGTGGGGTTGAACACTGACAGATCTGAAATGAATGGTGGTAGTCAGAAATTTGAGAAAGCTTGTATATTACAGTATAATTACTTGTCTGGCAACATTAAAAACATTATCAGAAGGAACTGGAATATGTTCAGGGTAAACCACAAAGTCTTGGTGTATTGGGCAGTGAGCTGGCGTTTATTCATAAAATGGGTGCCAGTGTTAAACAGTTGTTAGGACATAAAGCTAGGAATAAAGAGGAAGATGTTAGGGGACTAACCCCTGTGGGCACTGTAGATAGTGCACATATATCAATAAGGTGGCACATTTGATGTTAGGGAGCGTTATGAAAACCAATATTAGGTTTAAACCTGAAAATTGTGCCACTAAATGAGTGATATACCCTGCTATATGTGATAAGTGTGCAAGTTATCATAGATATTCTTTATAATCCCAACAAGTTTTATTGTTTCACAAACAGTTGTTTGTGAGTTTATATCCATAGACTGTAAATATCTTCTCCTCCCTGCTAAACCATTTCTATTTAATGGAGCCTATAAAGGCATCCTTCATTTTCTGGCTGGAAATATTTAGCTCATACCTTCCAACTACAGCCTTTAAACTGCTCTTTGCTGATACTTTTTCTGCCATATTCACCTCTATTAAGCCCACCCCCTCCTGGAACTGTTCTTCCTACCAACTTTCCACCCCTTTAGTCCCTCCTACCTTCTACCCCTCTAGTCCAACCACCTTCCCTCCACGTGTCCCCTCCCCCGTAGCTAGTTTCCTCCTGGAGTTTACTTATATCTCCCACAGACTGTGGTGCCATTTTTAAATCCTGTCCTGAGCATCCACAGCTCCTCTGTGCTGGTCCTGCAGTTTAGGCTGCTTGTTTTCACCTCCCGGTAGGTCTTTTCAGCATATCTGTCTATCATTTGCAAGTCTCTAAGCAACTATTGTGCTAAACTCTGCGTTTTTACTTGTAACTGTGTTTTAGGGTTATAGATGGCCTTGTGCTGATGACTATCACTCCAATGCAATGTTTGTAATTGTGTTGTAAGGTTATTGTTGGCCTCGTGCTGACAGCTTCATTTATCTGTGGCCTACATGTGTTTTTGACCTCTGCAAGCTGCTTTTGGGATGAGTGGGGCTCTTTTCTACACTGACTAATGCTGCATTAATTTAGTATGGGTACAAGGGGCTTGACTGAATACTGCTGGCTTGTCACGACCAGAAACCTGGTGTAATTATGTCCTGTTAAAAGGACGCCAATCAAAGTACATCGCTGAATGCCGGATAGCCTCTTAAGGTGGAACAACAATCTCCCTTCTAGCCTTCCACTTAAAATCAGGTTTAGCAGCCATTTTGCTTTCCATTTGTAACTATAAGGGCTCCGCACAACTTCTACATGGCTTTTGGAGACTGTTTTGCCCAATATACTGTGCTGTTTGACTGCTTGCTTTGTACTGTGTCATTTGCCCTTTGGTTAGGTTAATTACTGGCTTAGCAGCTGTAAGTTGCTTTTTGGGATGAGTGGGTCTCTTTTTATGTTGTCGCCAGCTGCATTACTTTAGTCTGAGTATACAGGGCTCAACTGTTGCACTTTGCTGGCCTAGTCTGCTCTCCAGATGTCCTCTTAAAAGGACGCCAATGAACATATATCATTGAAGGCCTTTATTTCTCTTTTAGGGTGGATCAATGGTCCTACTAGAGCCTTTAGTTTAATTACTGGCTTAGCAGCTATTTTTCTTTTCTGCTTGTCTCTATAAGGGCACCACATGGCATTTATATTGTCCTGAAAAATGTTTTGAAAACTGTTCAGCACAAGTTATTGCACAGCATGAATATATTGTAGTTTACTGTGTTAGTCTGTTGAGCACTATATATTGCACTGTTTAGAGATTTTATAGTATTACTTTATCATTTACTCCTTGCTTTCTGCTGCTTATATTTGGCTCTACTGCTGTATAACCCTGTCCTCTCAAATGGACTAGGGTCACTGATAGCATGCTGAACTGATGAATGAATATTTTGTTCTATTTAATGGAGCCTATATTGCCTAACTTGTATTATTCATAGCATAATGTCTGCTGCTTTCCATTGTTAATCCTCTAAACCTTATCTTCCTATACATACTTGCTCCAGCCTCATCTAACCATAGCCTCTCTACTGCTCTGCTTTGTTACACCCTCCCTTCTTCTCTAAACATCCCTTACCTGCTACCTTTCCCCTCTACATCTGCAATATTAACTAACTCAGTGTTGTCTCCCTCTCCTCTACAATAATCCATCCCGGGTGCTCCCTCCCTGCTTTAAACGCAAAAGGAATATCTCCGGCCATCACCTGAAGACACCCTGAATTGGACAGCTTGCCTGGTACTTCGAAAAATACTACTGAGAAGACCCCCCCCCCAACAAAATTGTGTAAATGTATGTTGCTTAACACTAATTAAATGTAGACTTGATGTATTATCTATAGAGTTAGTCTGCTCTCCCGTGTGTGCATTCTAGCAGCCTACCGCAGACCGTTTGCCCTCTCCCCCTTTTGTTATCACTACTCTAGAATATATTTAAACCTCAGACTGGTCCAACTATCCCTGCTGTTTGCTATCTCCTTCTACCATTAGGTGACAACATCTACTAATATAAATCCTAGATATTCTTTATAAACCCAACAAGTTTTATTTTTTCACAAACAGTTGGTTGTGAGTTAATATCCTTAGACTATAAATATCTTCTCCCCCCTGCTAAACCACCCTCTGTAAAGGCAGCCTTCATTTTCTGGCTGGAAATATTTAGATTATACCTTCCAACTACAGCCTTTAAACTGCTCTTTGCTGATATTTTTTCTGCCATACTCACCTCTAGTGTTCTTTTCTGCTCTGTTCAACCTATGGGCTCACTCCGTTCCCCTACCCTATCCCCAATTACCACCTGCCCCCAGTACTCCTAGCTTTATTCCTGTCTTACCCCACACTCTCAGCCTAATTACCCAATACCAGCCCCCCCTTATTACTCCTCCCACCTATAGCCATCCTTCTTAAACTCTGTAATCTGTACTCCACCTAATAATTATAGTCCCCTCCTCTTTCCTTACATTTCTAGAAACCCCCCATCGCTTTTTAACCCCTACCTTTTTCATAGCATTCTCTATTTTCCTAGCCACTCATACCACTCTCTCTTTGCTCCAACATGCTCTCCTCAAGTTATCACACCCTCCACTCCCCCAGTCTTCTCTTTCTGTTCCTACTTCCCTTATACTATGCTACCTCATATATTACCTATGCTTGTCCAATACCACATACAAAGACAACTACCATACAAACCCACCTTCTCCCTCACTCTTACTCCCATTTCTATCTCCTCTTCTCTCATTCAGCCCAACCCTCTGCACCTGTTCCACCCTAAACTCTTCTCCTCTAAAGTCAAGACACTGTCACCTGCTCCAGTCTACAATCTACCAAAACTCATGCCTGGCAGACCAATATGGCTAAAGGATATCTCCTTCAACAACCTAGTCCAAGCTGGTGATATCCATCCTAACCCTGGTCCTACATCCTTTATTATCAATACTCATCCCTTACCCTCTTCCTCCTATCTCAACACCCTAAAGATTTTTACAATTAATGCACAAAGTCTAAACAACAAAGTACACCAATTTCAAGCTTGGTCAAGCCATAACCAACTAGATATCTTAGCCATCTCTGAAACCTGGCTCAATCCCTTTATCTCTGATTCTGAGGTTCTGCTCCCAGGATTTCATTGTCTCAGAAATGACCGACTAAATAAAAAAGGTGGGGACACTGCCCTAGTCTACTCCAACCTTCTTACCTTAATTCCCCTCCAAATTCCAATTCCTCAATTCCAGAACACGGAACTAACTGCTGGAATTCTAAAACTAAATAAACACAAAAATATCTGCATCATTGCCCTATATATCTCACCTGGTAACAATATCTCTACACTCAAAAATATTCTCCTATGGGCCTCTACTAAAATTAACTATGAAACTTATATCCTTTGGTGATGTGAATATTGATTAGAATAAAATCAATTGCCCTCTCCCTCCCTATCCATTAACCTCTATAACTTCACTCAAATAATTCTCTCCATCACTCGACCTAACAAAATAAACCCTTCTGGATCCACTATAGATTGGATCCTAGTCTCAGATCCAAATAAAATAACCAATTCTGGCACAATTCCTGATACCTTTAGTGACCACTTCCCAGCCTTCATGCATCGCTCAACTAGTTCCTCCCCACACCAGCATCAATACATTCAAACTTGTAACCTCAGTAGCTTCAACCCAACTATTTTCTCAAATACTTTCAAACAAATGAACTGTCAAATTCTAAATATCCTTCCTCTTGACAAGGCTATAGAATACTTCAACTCTGTCTAGCCCCACTAATAAACAAAAGGATAAAAACTAAAACTGCTTCTTGGCTATTCAAAGAGACAAAACAGATTATGCACCACAGAGACAAACTATGGAAGCTTTACCAAAACAATAAACTGGCCAATACCTTGCTCCAATATAAACAGCTTTGCAGCCGTGCAAAACAACTAATCACCAAAGACAAAAAACCCTACTATATCAAACTTCAGTCCAATAACAATAAAAACCCCAAAAATTCTGGAACTCAATAAACTCACTCCTTAATCCAGGCTCCAAAAATAATCCCTGTTCTGACCCAGGTAAATCTGACCTTGAACTAGGCTCTGAATTTAACTAATTTTTCATAGACACTATTACTACCCTCACCAAGACATTTCCCAATAATAACCCAACTGCTCTACACTCTCCCCCTTCTAACTCACCTCATCTGTTTGAACTCAAACCCATCTCCACTAACTTTATAAAAAAACTTTTGTCCAAACTTAAACCTTGCTCTAACGCTCTCGACAATATTCCCACTTCCTTCCTAAAATGTGCTGCTGATGGCATTGCTCTTCCAAACAGCATCATTATCAACCGATCCATAAAATAATCATACATCCCCAAACTCTGGAGCTCAGCTTAGATTCTTCCTCTTCATAAAGGAGGCAAAAATACCAGCATCTCAAACTTTTGCCCCATTGCTTTGCTCTCACCAATCTCCAAAATCCTAGAAAAATGCATCCACTTCCAACGTATGCCTTTCCTGACCCAAAACAATCTTCTCACTCCTACCCAGCACGGCTTCCATCCAGGCCATAGCACAATAACCGCTCTACTTTCTTTCCTAAAAACTGTCAATCAAGCCCGAGATTCAGGACACTTAGTTTCTACTGTTTTACTTGATATGTCTAAAGCCTTTGATACTGTTCCCCACGAGCACCTTCTCTGTCATCTCTCAAACCTTAATCTCTCACATAATGCTTTACCCTGGTTCTCCAGCTATCTGTCAGACAGATCACCGGCAGTCAAATGGAAGAACTCGATCTCTTCCTTCCTACCTACCCCAACTGGCGTACCACAGGGATTCATCCTTGGCCCAATACTTTTTAACATCTTCATCAATAACTTTCATACTGCTATTCCTGACGCTAAAATCATTCAATATGCAAACGATTCAACCTTAGTCTGCTCTGGCTCAAACCTCCCTGAATTGCTGACTAAAACCCAAACTGCCTTCTCAACAACTAAAAACTGGATGTGCCAAAACCACCCCTCTCTCAATGCAAATAAATAAAAAATTCTGCTATTCCCTCCCACAAAGGCCCTCTCCTATGATAAAAACAACTTCAAAGTCTATAGTCAAACCAACTCACCTATAGAAGTAGTCCCCTCTGCCAAACTACTTGGCATTACTGTAGATGAACACCTCAAGTTTGATATTCATATTCAACAAAATATTAAGAAAACCCACCAAAAACTGGGTATGCTGTATAGGAATAATCGCTTTCTCTCCAACTCTACCAGGCAAACCCTGGCATCAACTTATCTTTTTCCTTCCTTATTATATGGACCCCCTCTCCTAACCAACCTGTCCTCCTCTATCACCTCTAAACTAGAAAACTGCTACAACAAAATCTCTAAATTTGTCTCTAAATACCATCCATCACTGCCTAACCCTACAGTCCCTGAATTGGCTTGAACGCCCAAACTACCTAGACTATCTCCAACTCACTACTGCACGTAGACTCATATTTCACCCAACAAAATGTCCCACTCTAACTAACATCATTCCCCCTTATACACCCAACAGAGCTCTCATATCTGACAATCAGAACTTAATTACTATCCATAAACCTAAACGTCCTGCTGGCCAACTTCTCCTATCTTTCTCACTAGGCAAAAAAAAATGGAATTCATACCAAGAACCATACCAAACTCAGAAAACTTCAAAACCCAACTATTCAAACACCTGTCCACTAAATGGAAATGTACCTGCCTTCACCCATCCTAATCTAAGGGGGTTCTCGCTCTGGTTCCCTAGCTCTACAACTGTCATAGTTATCTTCCTATGAGCCTATCTAAGCTCTCAACAATTTCTATAGCTTCTCTCTAAGCTCTCAACAAGTCCTACAGCTACCCTCACACAGCCCAACCGTGTAAATATTGTAAATAGCATTCTACTGTTGATGTGTGTATGCAAAGCGTATTTACATTTTCTTAAAAGGTTTGTATATAAACTGTTTCCACACCTAACACATATCTGTTTTCCTCAAATGAAACTGTATGATCCCTACCTGCAAGCTTAATGAATTTGTTAACTATGTATGATACTGAATGCATTTATGAGTAACTATTCTACATAATATTATCTTTAATATTAACTATCAGTTGTATCAAAATTGTATAATGCATCTTGGAGCTTTTCTCCCCGGGCCTCCTCTGAAAATGGGTCAATACAGTCCAGTGGACTTCCCCAGTAATCAAACTGCAAATTAATAAATAAATAAAATAAAATATTATGTGGGCAAGATGAAACGAGCAATGAGGAGTAGAATTTGTGAATATGTATACTACATAAATAACAAAAAGGAGAGCAGTGCCCTATAAAAACATTCCTTAGTGTGTGAGGGTTTGGTCAATTTGTTTTCAGCATTTTGGATTTTGCTGCTATTGACCAGAAAGTGGGCAATTGGAAGAATGCCTTGATGATGAAAGAGATGCAGTGGCAATTAAGTCTGGCTACTAACTTTCCCTTAGGTCTGAATGAAGTTATTTCTATATCTCCTGTATTGCAAGATTATACTAAATGTAAATGAGAAAGCTAAGAAATGTTAGAAACCTAATTAAAAAAACATTGTAAATGTTTTGCAAGCATATTTCATATATATAGCTTATTTTGTGAATTTTAATGTGTGTATGAGATTTTTTATTTCATGTTTATTCCCTTTAAGGAATTTTTTATGTCATTAATATTAAGTGAAAAGTGGGCAGGTGATTTGTATTGCTAACCAATTGCATTGTTTGGCAAGATATTTAAACAAGGTCAATGAGTCTAACTATTCTGATGAAGTCTCGCTTATGTGGAGATGAAAGTGCTGAATTCTTGTGTGTTTTTATTACAATTATTTCCCTCTGGTACCCTGCTCCAGTACGTTTTATTGGATTAACTCTTAGAGCATCTCAGAGACATTAACTGTCTTCCTTCAGCTGTTAGTTACCCACTAAACGTCATAAAACAAGTGCGTTTCTACAAATACAATGGAGTTCTACTTCTCTCTGATCTAACATTCAGTAAACATAATGATTGAACCTCCTTGAAAGTACTCCAATAAATAAAGTAAATAAGACACATACAAAATGATCCATCTCTTCACACCATAAACAATATATTATTTTGCTAAAAATATAGTACCTACATTGGAATACTGTCTTCTGATTGCCCTAGATAATTCCAGAAATAACAACCTGCTTCAGAAAACACTATTATCAGCTTCACTCAGCCAGTACTCTATAATTCTAAGAGCCCATCAGTTATTTGTTTCCACCATCTACAAACTACTACATATAAATGTGTGCTCCCCTTTGTTCAGTGCCTCACTAGTCAATAATCAATGCCTCCAACATAAGTTGGATAGTGTAGATGGTGCAGTGGTGAAGTAGTTAAAGTTGTTGCCTCAAAGCAAGAGGTTTTGCGGTTCAGTTTTTGGCTGGGGTGCCTTCTGTGTGAAGTCTGCATATCCTATCTGCTTTCGTGTGGGTTTGCTCAGGTTTCTTCCCATGTTACAAAGATGTGTCTGGAGCATTTTTCCCTGGGCCTCTGCTGAAAATTGGCTCATTCCAAGTTGGGCTTTCCTGGTAAACAAATGTTAAATAAAATAAATAATACTGTCTCCCTTCAGAGCCCATTATTTTCATTAGATTGCACAGAAAGGGCTTTTCATAAATTCACTCCAGCTGCATGAAACTCTACCTTTAACATGCGTGACAGTCCTAGTTTTTCCTATTTAAAACTAAACCTAGAAGCATTTAATTAGTACTGGGGTTGACACACTAATACGATTGTGGCCGGTTGACCACTGATGCAGTGTGGCTTCTTTCTATGACCAACCTCTTCCAAATATAAATTTCAACAACTGTTTTTACTTCAAGTGTTATTCAGAAGGGATACAGTATATATATCAGCCTGGAAAGAGATGGTAGACAGTCTCAAATGCTTTGCCAAAACCCCCCCAAGGCTTTCATATATTAGCTAAATCATCATCCACCACCATACTGCCTTTTATAGTCAATGTCAGTCTTCTAAAGCATTCAACATAATTAAACAGAATCCAGATAACATTAAGGTTTTCCTATCAATGCTAGGAGCCTTAGCAAAACAACTACACTCCCTACAAGCACTCCTTGCTCTGGAAAACATTTATGCGTGCGTCATCACATGACCTGGTTTAAGATCATTGAAAATATTCTGTCATTGCAGGGTTACAATTCCTATTATAAATTTGGGCCCAGCAGATTATATGAAGGCACTAAAGGTGGTGGTGTCCTCATATTTAAAAAATAAACACTTTCCCCAGGATTCAGCAAGTCGACACAGTGCGATCCAGGAATAAGCTGCTGGGACGTGCATGAGTGCTCCTGCACTATTCCTGCACAGACACAGCTCCTGTATGCAAATTACCCCATTTGCAGATGAAAACCATGCAAATGAGGTGAATTTGCAATTCAGGAATCAGGCAGCAGGCCGTGCAGGACTAGTGTAGTCTGCAGAAATGTAATCGGTTAGTAACCAAGTACATTTCTGCAAACTGCAAAACGGAGCCATGACAGCGCCAAATAAAAGGTGTATATAATGTGGAAAGCATGGCAATGGCCAAATTGGCATGGAAAACAGTTGCAAAATAAAAAAAATAACTTTTTTTTTTTTAGCTGATTTCGGCTGTTTAAGCATAGGGCAGCGGCATGCAAACGGGATCAGGCCAGAAAAAAAAATAGCATTCTATCCAAAATCTCAATTTTGCCATTATACTCAATGGCAGGCAGAAGACAACATGGCCAGTGAATAGTGGTTGCTAAGGGGAAGGCTCAGTGTCAGATTTGCAACTAGGCATTAGCAGGCAATCCTATGCAAATGAGGGAAATGATACTGAATCCTAGATCCCTCTCTCATGGCTAGCCTGCACCCAACCGTGTCAGTGCAGGAAGACTATGGTGCAAGCCTAAGAGCTAGCTAACATCATAGAGGGGTGTGTCAGGCATACTGTACGCTTATTGGAGCCCTGTGGCTCGGGTTTGCCCTTAGCTTAGCAGAACTAAACAAGGGGGTGAGTCTGAGGCTGCCTAGCACTCTTTACATTGCTTAAATGGGTGTGCGCGCTGTGCACCATGTTTTAAAGGAAAAAAAAAAGGTAAACCAGGAAATAGCAGCTTCGTGCACATCTGAGCACTGTGTTTGCACGGCTTGCTCCTGGGCTTAAACAGGAAGGCAATGGGAATGGAAAACTGCAGTAGGAAGGTAATCAAGGAGAGCTGGCATAGCTGGCAGATAAAATGGATCAGAATCAGCCAATTACACAGGCAGCAGCCCAGCCCAGCACACCACTATAAACTATGCAAACACCTTTCCCTCTGTTTTTCCCACAAACTGTACACCACCGGTGTACACAAGCAGGGAAATTTTACCAAATAAAAGCAACAAAATCATAGGGGCTGCAGCAGCTGTCATAAATCAACATGTGGGAGAGGCTGAGGGTGGTGAGGATGAGAATGATGACGACAAACCCACAGTGAGGAGTAGAAGAAGAGTTTACAAACCCAGGGTAACCTACCAGGGGCTACATGAGCTGGAGATAGTGGAGTGCTATAGGGTGGACAGGGACCTCCTACAGCAAATTGTTGAGCTGTGCCAGCCACACCTCACACACAGAACCAACAGAGGGAAACCCATCCCAGTGGATACCAAGGTACGTGTAGGCCTAAGAATACTAGCCGCAGGTACCTTCCAAAGGCCAAATGGGGGTATCATGGGGATCTCACAGGCATCAGCATCCAGGGTACTCCACCAGTTCCTGGATGCCATGTCAGTACATGCCAGTGAGCACATATATTTCCACAACAGCTGTGTGGCATTGACCAGCAATATGCATCTCTTCCACCAAGTAGCAGAATACCCTGAGGTAGTGGGTGCTATAGTTTACATGGACATATGCATCAAAGCACCGCCCAGTGAGTGGGGTAGGGTCTACATCAACTGCTTCCCCTCCATCAACTGCCAGGTTGAGTGTGATGCCCAGGGCATTATAATGAATGTGTGTGCTGGCTGCCCTGGAAGCTATCACAGCTCCCACATCTGGCATATGACGCAGCTGTACCATAGGTTCATATGTTGGTACTAGGCTATAGGCCCTAAGGCCTATACAAGCCTAGCCATAACAGTTCTCCCCAGAGATTTGCCAATGGGGACATCCCTTATGGCCACGTAGTGGGGGATGCTGGTTACGCACTGGAGCCATGGCTAATGACACCCATCAGAAATGCACACACACCCAAACAAGAACTCCATAATGAGGCACACTCACAGACCAGAATTATAATAGAGCCTGTGTTTGGGATGCTCAAGTCATGGTTTTGGTGCCTGGACACATCCGGTGGAGCCTTGCAGTACTCACCAGCTACATGTACCCAAATTGTCATCGTATGTGCCATGCTACACAATATGATCCTGCAGAAACAGCTGCAGCGGAAACAGCACGGGGCTGGGCCACACAGCCCCCCACCATTGCCAAGGCCTGCACAGGCACAGAGTGACTCAGAGGAGGAACAACCTGAGCCTGCCCCAGTAGGCAGAAGGAGGCATGCCCAGTATGCCCAGGCTGTGGCAAAGAGGCAACACATAGCATATACACTGACACAGTAGGAACACAGGGAATTACACCTCTCTCTGACTTGCACATGCAGTAAAAGGGATACTAAACATGACACTACCTGTGCTTAACCATGTATAGGGAATGTACTATGTGCATCTGACATAGTCAGTCCTCCAGCACCATCCTCAATACTGGCACAGCCACAAGGTAAGTCACTCTCCCTATCAATTGCTGAATGGAGTAGTATCTTTTGTTAGTTGTATCTATGGTATGGATGTGAGCATGCAAGGGAATTGGGTGGCTGAATGGGATGCCAGGACATAGTAGACACCTATAGTGGCAGCATGAGATCTGTAACAAATACTGGTGTCACCACAATAGCCAGTAGTAGACAAGGTGACAAAACTCACTGCAGGAAATGTGGTGGGCCACATGTGTGTCCATAGGACACACACATGCCAGTCAGGGAGGCTCACATACCCAACAACAGTCTCAGCCAGCAGCACAGGCATATACAAACACAAACAAAGGCTGTGCTAAGGCCTCTGATTGATGGCTATGGAGAACCCCCCCCCTTCCAGACCTACACAGGCAGACTACAACAGGTCAGGCAGTGGGATGTTAGTTCTGAAGGGAAAGAAGTCAGAAACTGAAATGTAGGTCAATCAAACCTAAGACGTGTAGTACACCGATATGCATCTAGTCAGCATGATAGGTCAGAATACAGAATGAAATGGAGTACCTGAAATACCAGTACAGTTATAGTAAATGTGTACAAGTGTCAGGTGTGCCCCCCCCCAATCCTATGTAGAAATGTAGTAACATTATTACTGCTTGGTAGTAACTTGATTAAAGTGTAGCTATCATTCTACGTCTTTTGGATTAAGCACTTGGGCTTCAGACCAGTTGTTTTACACTAGGAAGGTTTGTGGCATGCACTGTGGTGGCAGGACAGGTAGCTTTCATCCTTCTAAGTTGGGAACTGCTGATTGAGAGCCCAGTGTCTGTTATTCTTAAAATGTATTAGTTCTGGTTTAAGCACTTGGGCTTCAGGCCAGTTATTTTATATTAAGAAGGTTTGTGGTCTGCACTCTTGTGGGAGAAGAGGCTGGACTCTGCCTTTCTGAGCTGGGAATTTCTGGTTAAAGGTTTATAGTGCCTGAATATTTGAACTGTATCTTACTGAAATTGCTACACCTTGTTTGCTGTAGCATAGACTAGATCCAGGCCTGCTGAATCTAGCTTTGTTTATATGCTTGTTGTTTGTTTGCTTGTTATTTCCCTGGAACGCTAATTCCACCTAATACGCGGCTTCTCAGCAGTTCTGTGGATCACTAGTGATATCTGCATTGCTTACTGTACTTATTTCCTTGTTTCATTTGAAAGAAAGTTACAGTTTGTTGTTTTTGCATTTAAGTTACCTGTAACACATTGCACTTAAGTTACCTGGCACTTGCTCACTAAAGCAATTATATAAGTCAGCACTAAAAATGAAAAGCTCTACCCCCTCACTCCCCATTGGCCCTTGTTTTCAATTATAAAGGAATTCCCAATATTATTCTAGCATGTCCAAAGGTGAGTTGTCAATCTCCTCTCCGGTCCAGCTGGTGAATCTGGGAATCTTGAGGCAATGTTACAACTGCCTCATGTACACAGACAACCCTCTCCTCCTCCCAACAAATTCCAACACATGTGAGAGATGCAACCATATAGCCAAACTGGAGGCTAAGCTCTCTCAACTCAGTACTGGCATAACCAGTCAGGAGGAGAAGGAAACCACACTCACTACAATTCGAGTCTCACATAGACCTACCACGACAGCAAACCAAACACATAATCACACAAAAACATACTTGGAGGCTCTAAATAAAGATCTGCCGAAGCAGCAGAGACCTCCAAAGCAGACACCCAAGCAGCTGCTACCCCAAAACAAAACACGTGCAACACATATCTCACAAAGCCAGTGTGCCGAACAGTTACAGCCCTTAAGACTAAACAACACACCTGATACACTTGTAATAGGTGACTCTATTATCAGGCACACTGACGTCCCGCTCACCAGGCTGAACAAGGAGAGGGTCATGGTGAGCAGCCTGTCGGGCGCTAGGATCTGCCACATAACACAAGCACTCAGGTCACTCCAAGGCAAGTACAAATATGACTCAGTCATTGTCCATGCTGGTGTGAATGACCTGAGACGTACCTCCCTGGACTACATGAAAAGAGACATAAAGGAGCTCTCTGAGCATGTAGACCAGGCCGGTATGACCCTGACCTTGAGTAGCATCTTACCCTCACCAAGAATGATGCCACAATATGAAGACAAGATGATCAATTTCAACAATTGGCTTAAGTACTGGTGTCATTCAAAGGGGATCCAATGCCTGTCAGCTTGGGATGATATGCTCGACAAGCCACGATGCTTCGCTAGGGACGGCTTGCACCTGTCACCCCTGGGCTTTCGGATATTGGCAAAGGCTCTTGCTACCCCCATAGTGCCTTTTTCAGGCAAGGCTCAAAAGACAAACCCACCTCCATAGGTATCACAAGGGATAAGAAACTAAGAGTAATGCTACTCAACGCCAGAAGTCTAAACCTCAAGATGCATGCACTCGAAACTCTCCTTAGCATGGAGAACATCGATATCTGTGCAGTAACGGAAACCTGGTTCAGGGCTCCCGAGAGCACCCCAGCACTACCAGGTTATACCTCATACCATGCTTTTCGGCCCCAAAACTTGGACCGAACCACCAAAGGAGGGGGAGTATTGATATTCATCAAAGATACCCACACCTCCAGGTTGGTGGCAAAGCACGAAGCATCAGAGACTAGCCGTGTGCAACTAACAGTGGGTAAAACTGCCTTCCAGTTTATAGCCTGCTACAGACCACCCTCCCAAACCCAGGAACCCCACTCGGCCTTCCTGAGAACACTGGAAAATATGAAGGTCTCTCCAAACACCATTATATTGGGCGACTTCAACTACCCAAACATAGACTGGGAGCATTACTCTAGCTCCAACACCCTAGCCCAAAGGTTCCTAGAATTGATAAACTGAAATGCTATGGAACAACTTGTTACCACTCCCACAAGAGGGGAAAACATACTGGACCTGATCATCACCAACATGGGGACTCTATGCTCCAGACCAGAAGTGTATCCCTCACTGGTAAGATCAGACCATAAACTAATCTCACTGGATATTCACATCCCGACCCCACCCCCTGCCCAGAAAACCACAGTGAAAAACTTCTCTAAAGCAAATTTCACACTCCTCAAAACTGTGGTAAAATCCTTCAAAGCCCCCGGGCCTGTGGAAAATACGGCCCAGACCACAGAATCCTTTATAAACGCATTCTATGAACACCTTCAGGAATGCATGGATCATGCGATCCCAAATAAAACCAAGACCCAATCCTCCAAAGGCAGATGTCCTGTCTGGTGGACCCCAGCCATAAACAAACTATACAATAGAAGGAGGAAGCTACTAAATGATAGAGCAAAATCCCAAAAAGGGAAGGCATCACTGATCAGTATTAGCAAAAAACTATGGGCACACATAAAATTGTCTAAGGCCAGCTTCGAGAGAAAAATTGCACAGGACACTAAGGATAATCACAAGGCTTTCTTTAGTTATGTTAGGAACCTGGGTAGCAATTCCCGGATATGCTCAGAATTAGTCCAAAATGACAAAAAATACACTGAACCCACAGACATTGCCAACATCCTAGCTGACAGGTTCAGCGCAAACTTCTCCCCCCCCTCCCCACCAAAAGGGCAAATATCTATCCCAGCAGAGTGCTGTCCCCCTGACATCTCAGATGCTCAGGTAAGAGCCGCCCTCTCCAAAGCAAAAAACACAGCATCAATGGGACCAGACGGTGTCCTGGGCTGCGTTCTACATGAACTCCCAGAAGAGCTAAACCCAAACATAAAACTATTGTTCCTTCTCAACCTTACTACAGGATATGTGCCCAAAGAGTGGCATACAGCAACAGTGGTCCCTCTCCATAAAGGTGGTGCCTCAACGGATCCTGGAAACTATCGCCCCATAAGCCTGACTAGCTTGATCTACAAAGCTATGGAAAGGATCATCATGGACCTCGTAAATAAAGATATTGGGGACCTACAGACACTGGATCCTACCCAGTTCAGCTTTGTTAAGGGCAGATCCTGCCTCTTAAACCTGGTTGATTTCTTTGAAACAGTCACCAAGGCCATTGACGAGGGGAAGGTGGTCCACACAGCCTACCTGGACCTCGCAAAAGCCTTCGATACAATACCTCACTCGGGCATTATAGTGAAGCTCACCAGCTTAAATATAAACCCCTATGTCACTAGATGGATTGCAAACTGGCTCAATGACAGAACCCACATGGTTAGAATTGCTGGAGCCATGTCAGACTCCAAACCAGTTACAAGTGGTGTCCCACAAGGCTCAGTCCTGGGACCTCTCTTGTTCGGTATATATTTCTCGGAGGTACAGGCCAACATGGAAGGACTGTGGCTGACCAAGTTCGCAGATGACTGCAAACTGGGAGCCATAATCGACTCTCCAGCCGACACAAGCATCCTCCAAAAGGGCCTCATAGAAACAGACAACTGGTGCCAGAGCCATGGCCTCAAGCTAAATGCCAAAAGTGTGTAGTCATCCCTTTGGCAAAACAAAGTGCCCACAAATTACCACATAGGTGGTAATCCATTAAGTACAGAAGAAGTAATTAGGGACCTGGGGACCCAAGTTGATAGCAATCTCTCATTTGACAACCACGTGGCCAAAGTGGTTAGAAAAACATTTTATATAGCCCACCTAATCATGAAGGGATTCACATCTAGATCAGGGGACGCCATCGTGCCTCTTTACTCATCCCTCATCAGGCCCATAATTGAGTACAATGCCCCTTTTGGGATGTACCTTACCAGACACCTGCAGCAACTGGAAAGACCCCAAAAGTACCTCACCAAGAGGATCAAAGGGCTCAAACAGATGCCATATGCTGCCCGGTTAAAGAAACCCCAGCTCTACTCAGTGGCATACCGCCTGTTCAGAGGCAATCTGTGCCTGACGTATAAAGCCATGTCCAGCCCGGAATTAATGGACATGCTGCACCTCAGAAAATCCAAATCCCATCGAGCTACGCTCGAGACTTGAACCTCAGCACTGAAATAAATAGGACATGCTGGAGGGACAGATTCATAACCCAGAGGCTCCCTTCACTCTGGAATAAAATCCCAGTCCAGGTTAGGCAGAGTCCCTCATTGACTCTCTTCAAGAGGAATCTTGATGAGTGGATGGGAGATCATAGGTTTACCCCGGGTATCACTTCTGTGTCACTGTTAGACAGAGGCACAGTATACCAACCTCGAAAAAGGGCATAGCAAAATAAATTTAAAATGGGTGGCGAAAGCCAAACACATTCTGGCTAGGCTTATAAATGCCCTAGGGCAGATAGCCTAGTATGAACCTATGAACCTATGTATGTGTAGGTATAATAACAGTGGAGCACAGATTACCTGAGCTGGCCAAGGTAGCATGATAGATTGTAGCATGTGTATAATATGCAGAGCTGTGTGTGTTAGGTTGGTGTGTGTTGTATATTGTGTGAGAGTGGTCAGTATGTATGCATGGTGAGGTTTGTCCTGGTGGCCATTGGTCAGTACTGCCGATGACAGGGCCAAGTTCTCACACCTGCAGTGCCAAAAACAATGCTTCCCATCACAGCACATTCCAGCAGTAAGCCATAGTAAATGTTTGGAAGTAATATGTCACCATCTGAAAGATGGACATGGCATGAATGTAGGCCCAGACATAAAATCAGTACACAGGGGGAAGTACCCCAGACAGTGTATGATATGTAACTGTCAAATGGACACACCATTAGAATTGTACATACTGGTTAGCAGCAGATTAGTTGGGCTTGTAGTAGGGAATACCAATGTTGTCTGGCCAAACACTGGCAGACCACAAAGGTCACAGGTATGAAGTATTGAGAAACAGCTGGTGTCCCTGCACAAGCCAGCATAAGTGGAATGCCCCATGCATATCTGTGAGTCAGATGCAAGTAGTGTCCGTAGCACATATGCACCCAGCTCACCCCACCATCACCCACAGGTACCTCTCTGGTCTTATCCCTGCTGTTGGGAATGAGTACAATATGACCCCCACCTCTGTATGGCAATATCCACAGAATGCAGCATGCAGAACAGGTGTCCCATGCAGGTGTGTCCCTAGCTGTAAGCAACACCCTGCCAGCATCCACAACACTGGATCAATAATGACAAAAGTATTGGCATTAACACCTTGCACACCTACCCTGTCACCCCAGGGGAATATAGTGTTTTGCAGTCTGGGACTGTAGGAGTGACACAATGCAACAGCCTGCTAAAGCTGGCCTGCATCACTACCAAATGGCCTACAGTCCTCTGTCAAAGGCCTGTGTCTCACTCGTACTGCTAATGTATGTTATGTCATGGACTCCTAAATAACAACATATACATTCCACATAACCCAAATGCAAGGCCATGTCGACAAATCCCCGAAACATGGCCACCATGTCCTTCTGCATGAACTGTGAACCAAAACTGAATTACTGCTGGGATGAGGTGATAACTATAGGGAACTTATCAGATAATGTTTTCATAATGTTTGGAAGAGGATAGAATAATAGAGGGTGGGTAGGAGCATGGGCGGCATGGAGTGTGTGAAGTCTGAAACTCAGCCATGCGCACATACTATCCCTGCCTGCAAACACAGGAATGGGTGGCTACAAATCTGCTTGTAAACCACAATGTAAAGGGGTAATGTCCAGAATTATGACCCCTACCTCTGGGTAACCTGTATGAATCTGTGCAGCTGTGAGGTATGGCCAAAGCAGGATATGGCCATACTGTCATGCTGATGGAGCTACAAACATGGGATCTTCAGCCACCACTATACTAATGTGCTGAGCCATTTACACAGACCCAGCAGCAAGTGTAAATGGTTCAGCACCTTGGTACAGGCTCAGCACCTTGGTACAGTGGTGCTGTACCAAGGTGCTGAACCATTTACACAGACCCAGCAGCAAGTGTCTGCAGCTTCCCCTCCAGAATGGCATGATTGTGCAAGAATATGTAGGCTGCAGACCACAATACTGGACACAGCTTCATTCACTCTGTGTTACCCAGGACATCACTGCAAGCAAAAATGTATACCTGACAGTACTTGATGACATAAAATATCACAGTGTAAAACAGTACATATGTCTGAATATCTCTGCTAACAGCAAGACCATGTAGCAGAAGCAGCACAGACACAATTACCTGCAGTAATCCACTATCCTTTGCCCATTTTAACCCCATATTGTCAACTGTTCTACAGATATCCCACAGAAACAGGTTGCTAGCTGTAGGTGTAGAACACAAAAAACTGCATTGGAGTACAAACTACCTGGAATGGATTCACACATTCAATACAGAAGGTCATACTGGGTATGCTCCCACACTTAGAGAAATAAAGGCCATGTCTGATGTTTGACAACAAAATACTGAAAGGTCATACTGGGCATGCTCACACACTTACAGATATGAAGCCCATGTCTGGCAACAACAGTGGACTCTACATATCTGACAGTCACAGATGTTAGTGCACACACTCCTCAGTGCACACCGGTCATGCTTTGCATACACATTGGATAGGAATACACACATATAGCCAAGGGCAACACACTATAATAGGCCAAAATTACACATACATAGATGTGTGGAAGAGAGTGACAGTCAGTGACAAAGAGCCTCCTATCATGAGGCCTGCCCCACCCAGTACACATCCAATTGGCTAAAACCACATGATGTGCAAATGTCAATCACCGTAGACATTTGCCTCTGGTATCCCTCAGCTCTATAGTGTGCTTGTGCTAACTGTGTAACCTGACTGTACAAGTCAGTAGTCATCTAGCAGTTGTATACATGTACCTGTGGAATATAAACCTGTGTATGCCTGAGTGTTGTGTGTCTGCCTCTAGATGAATGGGTTATGGCCCATGCACACACACTGCACTCCCCATTGCCCTACTGTGGCAAGCCTGCTGATGTCTTCACCTTGTAATACACCTTTGGGGAAGGAGTAGCCCAGTAATATATGTGCTGGATCCTATACATTTGTAATGCTGTAGTGTGATATACTTGTCAGGTAGGAGTTCTAATCCCAGACATGGCAACTGTGTGCATGTTTGTGTGTGTGTGTTTGTCTGTGTACGGATCAATGCATTTGAGGCCATTCACACTCACTACAATTTCAAATGCCCTACTTTGGCAGGGCTGCTGATGTCATTCCCTTTGAAATACATCTTTGGGGAAGGAGTCAGACTGCAATCCAATTGCCTCATGTACACAGGCAGCCCTCTCCTCCTACCACCCAACACTACAACCTGTGAGAGATGCACTTATATTGCTAAACTGGAAGCAATGCTCTCTTCACCCAAGACTGGACTAGACAGTCAAGAGGAGAAGGTAAACACTTGCATAACACCACACTCATCACATAGTCCCTCAAAACCTACACCACCAAAACACACACATAGCAACACAAAACACACCTACATTCATGGAGGCTCTCAATAAAAATCTGCTCAAGCAAGAGAGACCTCCAAAGTAGAAATGCATGCAACCTCCACACCCTAACACAACCCAAATGACACATAGCCACCAAACTCAGTGTACCACTCAACCACAGCCCATAAGGCATAACCACGTACCCACCACTCTATTCATAGGTGACTCCATAGTCAGGCACACTGATGTTCCACTCACCAGGCTAAAGAAGGAGAAAGTTGCTGTCAGCTACCTGTCGTGTGCCAGGATCTGCCACATAACGCAGGCACTCAGGTCAGTCCACAACAAGTACAAATATGACTCTGTCATTGTCCATGTTGGTGTGAATGACCTGAAATGTACATCCCTGGACTACATGAAAAGAGACATGGAGGAGCTCTCCGATCTTTTAGCCCAGGCAGATATGACCCTAGCCCAGTGTAGCATCCTGCCATCACCCAGAATTATATCACAGTACAAGGACAAAATGATTGACTTCAACAATTGGCTAAGCTTCTGGTGTCATTCTAAGGGGATCCAGTATCTGTCTGCCTGGGATGCTATGATCAACAGACCACGATACTTTGCCAGAGATGGCCTGCACCTGTCTCCCTTGGGATTCTGGATACTGGTTAAGGCTCTTGCCACCCCTATAGTGTCTTTTTTAGGCAAGGTTCAAATGATAAATTCACCACTGTAGCAGGTACAAGCAAGCAAAATCTGAGGGTAATGCTACTTAATGGTAGAAGTCTAAACCTCAAAATGCATTCACTCAAGGCATTCCTTAAAATGGTGAACATCGACATCTGTACAGTGACAGAGACCTGGTTCAAGACTCCAGAGAGCACCCCTGCATTACCAGGCTATAATTCATACCACACCTTTCGGCCACCTAACCTGGACCGAAACACTAAAGGTAGAGGCATGTCAATATTCATTAAGGATATCCATACCTCCAGGCTAGTTGCTCAGCATAAAGCATCCGAGATTATCCAAGTGCAACTTACTCTGGGCAAGACTGAATCCAAATTGTAACTTGCTACAGATCCCCCACCATACCCCAGGATTCCCACTCCTCATTTCTTGATACACTGGAAAATATTAGGGTACAGCCCAACACCCTAATTATGTCTGATTTCAACTACCCCACCATTAACGGGGAAAACTACTCATGTACCAACTCTTTTGTTTGTTTTCTGGAATTCATAAATTCCATCGCCTTGAATCAACGTATCCACACCCCCACCAGGGGCAGCATCATCCTTGACCTGGTCATTACCAACTAAGGGCAACTGGTGTTCCACACCAGAGGTCAATTCCTTGTTGGTCAGATCCGACCACAAGCTAATCAACCTAGACATCCACATCTAGGCCCCACCCCCCCATTAGTGAAACCACCGTAAAAAATTTCTCCAAAGCCAACTTCACGCTTCTTAAGACAGAAGTGGCAAACTTCACAACACCCATGCAGATGGACAATAGTGGTACGACTGCTGAATCCTACACAAATGCACTTTATAAGCACTTACACGAGTGCATGCATCATGCTATCCCTAACAGAACCAAGATGCTATCCTCCAAAAAATGGAAGCCAATCTGGTGGTCATCTGCCATAAACAAACTCTACAACAGAAGAAAGAAACTGTTGCAAAAAAAGAGTAAAATCCCATGACTGGAAGAACTCTCTGGTCAGCCTCAGTAAGAAGCTGAGGTCCCTCATAAAATCCTCCAAAGCTAGTTATGAAAACAAAATCCCACTGATTCTAAAGACAACCACAAACATTCTATAGCTATGTGAAGAATCTCAATGGCAACACTCAGATCTGCTCTGAGTTACAGCCCAATGGCACTAAATATACAGAGCCAACTGATATTGCCAACATCCTGGCAGATAGGTTCAGTGCTAAATTTACTCCCCCCTCACCCCCTAAAGGGCCATCTCTATACGAGAAGAATGCAAAGTTCCTGTGATCATGGCTGCACAGGTAAAAACCACACTCTTCAAAGCCAAGAACACAGCATCCATGGGATATGACAACATCCCAGGCTGCATTCTACATGAACTACAGAATGAACTGCCACCCCACCTAAGCACCATGTTCAATCATAGCCTCACCTCAGGCTTTGTGCCCACTGAATGGCGCACAGCGACAGTTATCCCACTCCACAAAGGGGGAGCCACCACAGACCCCAGGAACTACTGCCCCATTAGCCTAACGATCCTGGTCTGCAAGGCCATGGAACGTATCATCATGGAACTTATAAACAAAGACACTGGTAATCTCCAAACTCTGGACCCCACCCAGTCCGGGTTTGTAAAAGGCAGATCATGTCTCCTAAACCTGATTGACTTCTTTGAAGCAGTCACCAAAGCCGTAGACCAGGGTACGGTTGTTCACACAGCCTATCTAGATCTCACCAAGGCTTTTGACACCATCCCCACTCGGAATTATAGATAAACTCACTAAACTTGGTATAAATCCCTATGTCACAAGATGGGTTGCCAACTGACTCACTGACAGAACCCACACTGTGAAAGTAGCAGACTCCAAATCCGACTTCAGACCAGTGACAAGTGGAGTACCACTGAGTTTAGTCCGGGGTCCTCTCTTGTTTTGTATCTACTTTTCTGAAGTACAGGCTAACACAGGAGGTCTTTGGCTAATGCAGTTCACAAATGACTGCAAACTAGGAGCCATAATTGAAACTCCTAATGATGTGGACATTCTACAAAAGGGCCACACTGAGACAGATGCCTGGTGTCAAAGCCATGGTCTCAAACTCAATGCCAAAAAAGTGCATTGTCATCCCCTTTGGTAAAACCTCTGTACCCATGAGCTACCACATAGGTGGTAGTCTACTTAACACCAAAAGTGTGATAAGAGACCTTGGGACACAGGTGGATAGTAGTCTCTCCTTTGATAATCACATCGCCACAGTAGTCAGGAAATCCTACTACATGACACACCTCATCACAAAAAGTTTCTCATCTAGGAAAAAAGAGGTAATTGTTCCCCTCTACTCATCACTCATTAGACCCATTATAGAGTACAACGCCCCTTTTGGTATGTACCTCACAAGACATCTACAACAACTGGAAAGGCCACAGAAATACCTCACAAAGAGGATTACTGGCCTCAAACAGATGCCCTATGCAGACCGTTTCAAAAAACTCCAGCTTTACTCCATCACATATCGCCTACTCAGAGGCGATCTCTGCCTAACATACAAAGCTATGTCAAACCCAGAGCTGTTGGACATGCTCCACTTAAAGAAATCCTAATCCCTCCGAGCTACATGCTCTAGGGACCTAAACCTTCTCACCACAATAAACAGAACATGCTGGAGGGATAGATTGCTGTCCCATTGACTTCCCATACTCTGGAACAAACTACCTGTCTATATCAAACAAATCTCCTCAGTTGCAGTCTTCAAGACAAATCTTGATGATTGGATGGGTAATAGGAAATTCACCCCGGGGATCACCTTTGTGCCTCTGCTTGACAGTGGCACAGGAAAATTATTTTTGGGGTAGCAAAAGCCAGGGTACCTTTTTTCTAGGCTTGTATAGGTGCTAGGGCCAATAGCCTAGTACCTACCTATGAAGCTATGAACCTGTGAGAAACCCAGTAATCTCCGTGGTGCATCCTATAACTGCATAATGCTGTAGTGTGAGGTACTAGTTAGGTAGGAGTTCTAATCCCAGACATGGCAAATGTGTGTGCGTGTGTGTGCGTGTGTTTGTCTATGTAGGGAGCAATGCTTTTGAGGCCATTCACACTCACTACAATTTCAAATGCCCTACTTTGGCAGGGCTGCTGATGTCATTCTCTTTGAAATACACTTTTGGGGAAGGAGTAGCCCAGTAATCTCCATGGCACGAGCTATAACTGGGTAATGCTGTAGTATAATATACCAGTTAGGTAGTTGTTCTATTCCCAGACATGGCAACTGTGTGTGTGTACGTGTAGGGATCAATGTTTTTGTGGTCATTCACAGTCACTAGGCACCCCTAAAAATGGAGAACATCGATAAATGTGCAATAACAGAGACCTTATCCAAGATCATCATGTAGTGTGGATCTTTCAGGTCTATTCTATTGTAGCACTACAAGTTTAAAGGTATATTTCCTTACCGCTTGTTTGAGCGTAACCTAAAGTTAGTGTTGTCTTTATTACAATACTAAACTGAATGTTGACCTTAAGACACATACTGTTTCCCTGAGTGCATTGTCATCTAGTACTATAGTGTGATTTTGTTGTACTATGCACGTTCAGTTAAATCATGTGTTTGTTTTATAATACTATGTTATGCAGTTTGTGTTATTGTAAGATCGATCCTACTGCCCTAGACATACTCTATATGGGACAAGAATGTTATATTAAAATTTTAGAAAATTTTATAAGAGTTTGAAGGAATATTTAAGGACTTTTAAGAACTGGTGGTATGGTTTTTACCATACTGAACATTTTTAAATACTTTTTATGTATGTACAGTATATATTTATTAACATTAACAAACTGTAGATGTTTAATACCATGTTGACTGTATATTATTTACTTATTTAAGACATGTTTAAGACATAGAGTACTTCATTTATGTATTCACCTATATGTTACACCAGTTATAGGAGAGGTAGACTGGTTGCCGAGTCAAAGTCTGTATAGCCGTATAGAGTATGTCTAGGGCAGTAGGATAGATCTTACAATAACACAAACTGCATAACATAGTATTATAAAACAAACTCAGGATTTAACTGAACAGGCATAGTACAACAAAATCACACTATAGTACTAGATGACAAATAATGCACTCAGTGAAACAGTATGTGTCTTAAGGTCGACATTCAGTTTAGTATTGTAATAAAGACAACGCTAACTTTAGGTTATGCTCAAATGAGCGGTAAGGAAATATACCTTTAAACTTGTAGTGCTACAATAGAATAGACCTGATAGGTGCACACTACATGATGAAGGTATTTAAGTTACAATTTGAACGTATTTTGATTGTCTTTAGAAGTCTGGATAAAATCTGGACAAAAAGCGCTTTACACAACATACAAGCATCATTTATTTGCCTGTATTCGTGTTTTAAAGTACTTTTCAGTACTACTTATGTGTGGAACTTGATAATAAAGGATCGTTTTACTGTTGCTGGAGCGTGGTGACTGGTGCTTATATTTTAACTTACTTCGTTTGCATTTGGCACTTTGGTTCTTGTTCGATGTGGAGAAGTACAGCTGCTTTGTTTAGGCAGCAGCTTGTGTTTTGTAAGTGATGCTCATGATCAGCTGATGGCCTCTGTATGAATTGCAGTCCCCCACTAACTGATTGCATGTAAAACAGCTGTGGTAACATTCCCATAGCCAATTGCATGGAAACACACTCCTATAACTAGGAAGATCATGTGGGTGTTGGTCCTTTTCATTCACTGTGAGCAGGACTTCATATTCATATAGGTGTTTGGCAAACAGCATCACAGATGGTAGTGGGATATATCTCTAACAACATACAGTATGGAGATAGGCCAACAAACAGGAGGTGGATGTTTCAGACATGACTACAGAATGTAAGTGTTGCTCTTCTGCATTTGGTGTAATGTTGGTTTAATAGGGTTTGTGTGGATATCGCTGGTCTACATGATTTAATACCTGTCATGACAGTGTTATGTGTTTGAGGAAACTCCCACCTGTAGGGTTATCTGCACACTGGCCAGTGTTTGGAGTCTTATGTCTCTTGTGTTACTCACAGATCACCTATTTTAGAATTGCAGAAGCATAGCCTGAGGATTGCAATCAGTACATGGTGACAGCCATAAGAGTTACTGATTTCATATCCCTCATAGGACATACGTCACAACAAACCCTGTTACAACAGTAAATGTATGAGGGTATCACAGCAGCATGCCAATATTGGACCAGTGTTTGTGCCTCCAGTCACAAGTCTGTCAACCTTTGTACATATGTCATGCAGTAAGAGGTGCATATGTTCTGTACACCATTATTTATTGACATCATACCTGATAACAAGCCAGTAAGATATCAGACTGCTAGACATGTTATGTATAGTAGGGGTTATATTTGATGACATAACCTGGGAATTCTGTCATTGTGTGTACAGTAATGGGGTCTGTGTACTTATGGTGACTGTCGACAGTATGTGTATTGCGAATATGTACCTTGGCCTGTGTACAGACTGTGGTAGATGTCATTGTTCTTGGTCCTGTTCTATCTGATGTTACATACTGCTACAGTGTATGGTACCCTATCGGCTCACATGTTTGTGGGGCCAAACACACATGTGTCCCATACCACAGACAGGCATTGGACCACACTATGTCATGGCCCAGTATATGTAGGATTAGTGTGTGAGTGGCACATATGAGGATGGTGTTGATCAGACAGTCCATATAGTGTAATATTAAGCTTGCTTACTATATGTGGCTGTGGCTGTGGCTGTGTTCACATTGGTTGTGGATATGCACTTTCACACAGGTATCTGTTACTCTGGTTCATAGTTTCATAGGTTGGTACTAGGCTAGCCAAACAATTCCCCGGATATTTCTTCCCAAAATATTTACTTCCCCGGACCCCTGTCTAGCAGAGGCTTGACATGCCTGTACAGCCTGCTATGTTTGCAGGTACATGCCTGTAGAGCCTGCTATATTTTCAGGTACATGTGTATTTCCCCATAAGAAATGTAGGCCAGTGTTGTGGCAGTCTGCCTGTAGTTTGCACAGTGCTTTGTTACATGCCTAGCAGCTTAGTGTAATTACTCAGTGTGATGTTATGTCCAGATATTTGCCAGATTTACTGCTGCTGGGCCACCATAGCTGTTGTGTATTTCTGACAAAGCAGTGGGATGCTGTGCAGATGTATGTCACTAACTACTGGGTAGTATGTGGCCATGTGACCTCTGTACCACCAGTTATTATGTGTCAGGACAGACAGGAGTGTGTGAATGCATAAACTGTGTGGGCATATGTAGTCTAGTATTTACGTGATATACCCATGCACATAGCTGCTAACATCCACGTTGTCAGGCTTGGTCCACATGTCTCACACTAAGGGGATCTGTGCATACCTCTGGACTGACCAGCGTGTGCCAAACTGTCCACATATATTGGTCATATCTCTGCTGTAATCCACTGGATCATTACTGTGATATCAGTGGTACTGTACTATGATGACCTTAGGATGTCTGTCAGTAACTGATTGTGTACATGTCAATAGCAGATGTGACCTCCCACACAAAACATGTCTGTTAAGACAACCCCTGTTACAATAGCAACAGTCACAGCAATTGTTCAATACTATTCAATATGTGTATGACAGATATACTGGAAAAACAACAACTGTCTTCACAGCTGTTATGGTGTAGTGGTTAACTGTTGTGACTATAGTATATAGTGTCCTGGGTTCAAGACTTGCAAAGGCTGTTTATTTTGTTGCTGGGCAGAACAAGGACTGTTGGATACCGAGTGGTTAAGGCAGTTTTGAGCAGCTTTAAGTGCATTTGCGTGGGTTTTCACGAAGCTAAGTGGTGCTACGGTATGGTTTAATGTATGGGTGCTTCCACCGTGTAGGCTTCGCTTACCAGTGCGCAAATGTGCTTAGCTGTTATATTGCAGCAATGCTGACACCTGCTAAGCATGGCTCAGCCCTGGTAACAGTGCTCACATCACAGTTTGATAACATAGCAGGGCAATGACATCTGTAATAAGTGTATGTAATGCCATGTACATAACATGCATCTATGTGCTGTCATTACAGTAGCAAGGGGTGTGAGTCTCCTGTCTGGGACACTTGAGTATATATGGCTTGTACAACACTCTTATCTGTGTGAATGTGTTACATACAAGGGTAGTATCCCAGGTTATATGCAGTCACACTGGCATGTAGTGTATCATTACGTTACTACTGTTGAAAGTTCTTTCTCAAGCAAGAGTAGATTGCTAATTGTAGTACTGGAAACAAATGCCCCTGCATGCATAGATGGAATCTGAGTCCTCACTGTCATGTTCCTGGTGTGTGAGCTGTGTCACATTATATATTTCCTACTGGATAATGATTTGAAATGTGGAAAATAACTGTAGACTACTGTCTGTATAGCGCATGTCAGTGAGGGCTGCCATCATATAGTAATGGCATACCTATCGGTGTCAGACATCTATCTGTCAACACATTCATCCTGCTGTATAGCTAGTTGCCAAGCTGATGTCTGTCAGTCTCTGTACAGATGTGCAGATGTCAGGTATCCATTTTTGATACGTACAGGCAATCTATGTTTGACTGACACTGACATGTCTCCCCAGCTGTGTTATAAATGGTGCAGATAGGACTGAACACCCTGTATGCACCACATGCCATGGATACCTTCACTACAGTACCACAGTCAACAGAATATGCTTGGGTACAGGTCTCCAAGACAGACACTAACCATGCTATGTAATACATATTGCATACATGTCAACTGGAGCACCTCACCGGCCATCTGCAGGAGGCACCTAGAAGATTGGCTGATGCATGTGACTCTCACCCTGAGGGTCACCACAGTGGTGTCTGTAGATGGCCTGCTGGCACATAGCAGGTGGCATAATAACACTGTACACACATCCCCTACACTTCCCATCTCTCCATGGACAATAGCCAGGTACACACCTATGAACATTTGCACCGATGCACCCAAGTAATGACAAATGTGTACGTGTGCAGTACTGAGAATATCAGTGTCTGTGTGTTAGTAGTCCTGTAGTTGGGAATACCCTGAGGCCCTTCACACCCACCGCACCACTCATTGCCATAGTTGGATGTGGCTGCTGCTGTACCGGACATTACATGTACCTTGGTATGCTCCTCTCCCTAAGGGCTACCTGGGGCTTGCAGTACCAGCACAACACTGTTGTACAAATGGGTTGATAGGCATGGGATACGCACTGAGTTCTGGCAAGTGTGTATGTGTGCATGTGTGTATATATGTAGGGTACAGCATTCCGAGACCACATACTCCTATTACAATATGCATTGCCACACAGTATTAGGAATAGTGATGTTGCTGCCCATAGGAGAGGCATGACAAGGAATCACCCTACTATGCCTGTGGTATGTGCATTACATGCATATCCCTGTAGTAGCATGCTTGGGATGGACAAGGGGTTGTATTGCAGTCCTGGTCAATGTGTGATGGTGGGTATGTCAGAGTGTCATCATGGGTTACAGTGTGTACAGTATCCTCAGTGGGGTGTGGGTGCTGGGTATACTGTCATTACGCCATGGTACCCCCAGTACATGTCCCATGTACCACTGTATGGTGACCACTGTCACCATCAACCATACAGGTAACTGAAAACACTATCCAGCCCAGTTATGCATGTGCTGTGTGCAACCTACCAGTAACATACTGGACACACTGACAAGGTAGTTAGCACTGATAGGCCCAGGTCTCTTGGATGTGTGTCTGACTGTTATGTGTTTGCCAATGTGTATATGACGGTATGTCACACTATGTATTGTCCATATACAACCATTACATCCCCATTAACATACTGTGCATGGCTGGGGATGTTCTGCATGTAGTATGTAACCTGGAACACACCTCATCCTAAAAGCTGTGTGGTGTGTGCAATTAAAGCCACACACATCAGTAGCCCTACATACCTAGGTAGGGATCTAGTCCCAGTGTTGCCAAATAAGAGTGTGCGTGTATGTGGAGGGATCTACTTCAGGTTTCAGAATATACATGTCCCAGGGGGGTCATCTGTCCAAGAACTGTGTGGCATATGCTAACATGTCACAAGTATCATCCTGTGGACATACATTCCATCACAACTATTGTTAGCTGTGTAAATGGCCTCTTCCCCAATGTATAGGTGTGCAGCATTACTGGGGTTGGTATATAGCTAGGTGTGGCTGTTGTGGACACAGCCAGCATCATTGCAGTTACTTTTGAGTGTATCCCCCCTGTGTAGCTGGCCGTAATACTGTACAGTTCATGTTAACAGGTTATGTATTTGTCTATCTCACTATCTGTGGTTCTACAGCACCTCTCTCCCTCCAAAGGGTAGGGGTGTGCCACCCGCACCATCACACATATGTTTACCATGTTGAGGATTGCACTACATTGGGGAAGGGGAACATATACCCTGCCAGTACCATCGTTAATGACCTCAAACTAGCGGACTGCTTATTTCACAATGTGTTGTTCTGCATGATCTGGCTTGGTGGAATTACATAGGCTAAGATGGATTCCTTGCACAGGTACATACATCCATGTGTACAGCATTCTCTGTGTAGTGCATCAACACCTATGCATCTGTGTGTGTTATACACAAACATGTAGTGTGTACCACCCAGTACAACTACCATTGTCCACTGTAGAAGGGCTGCTAACAGCAGCCACCATACACTCACCTGTATACACCACCCCCAGACCTATCGGCCACATGGCAGAGGCAGTAACAGTTATACAGACCTGTGACATGTGCTCAACTGTACCCAGGATATGGCACAGCCATGGTGTCACCACAGTGTCATACCCCTTGTGAGATATGACAGCAGACCATCCTCCTGCTGACACATGGACACCTACAACACAAATGGATAACATTATGGAGACCACAATCACTCAGTGTTACTAACAGCTATAATGCATCATGGCTGGACAGCTACACTACCTAAAATGTAAGCATTAAGCTTTACTGCTGACAACATGTTACACAGCAGTACATTGTTACACTGTAGTACAGTCACTGTGTGCATCAGAATCATATTAGCCTGTCCCTGCATTGTTGTTATGGATGACAGGGATGTGGCACAGGTATCATCATATGCACAGGATGTGTTGTTGGTTTTCCAGAGACCTAAGCTGGGTCATACATTTGACACCATGTGTGTGAGTGAGGGGTTTTAATTACTGATATGGCCGTGGTAATGTGATGTGTGTAGCTATGGGGTTGTCCTAGGTGTGTTTGTATTATATTTGAGTATGCATGCACACAGTTCTGCCATGTGGTTGCCCTATACAGGTGTTTGTTGGACAGCTGCAGACCATACTTGGCAGGGTGTGCAGTTTGCTACCTCGGCCATGAACACGTGAACAGTGCCTGCCAGGGATTCCATGGGCATGTCCAGGTACAAGCCTTGATATGCTACTCTCTCCTGATGATGACATATGTCTGCTGGAATCAGGTCCCTCCTGGGACTGGCCAGGGCCATGTGCACATGGCCTGCTGTGCTGTGGTGTGATGTGGACAGTGTCCCGCCTGCAGTGCTGGGGCTGGTACTGCCACTATGGGAGCGGCTTTGTGTCCTTGCATGTCCATGCTGACCTCCAGATGTTGGTGTTGCTGGCCTACATCCACGTGGCCATCGCACCACTCCCACCACATGCTCTAGCACAGACAATCCATAGTCGAGGAGGCCCACCATCTCACCCCACCATTTATCCATGACCTCTGTATAATAACGGAGGGCACCTGCAAGATCACGGATGTTGTCACTTACAGCTGAAAAAGCAGCCCTCTGCAGCCTCAGACTCTGTCTGGCGTACCGTTCCAGATGTGTCTGCACCTCCATGAAAGCCTGAAACATGCGTCTGGTGGTAGCAGATGTGGCACTTCTGCCAGGGGCATGACCAGTGGCCCTCCCATGAGCACCTTCTGCACATCTGCCTATCTGGTACCCTGCCGGACATCCGGCTATGGCTGCTGCATCCAGACACAGCAGCCATAGATACCACACTGTCCTGTGCACTGCCACCAACCACCAACTGTCCCTCTGTTATGGCCACTGGTGATGGGGTATCTATAGGCACTGTGACTGTGTGCAGGGATGGGGTGAATAACAGGGGGATGTCAAATGATGGCGCAGTTTTGGCTTCTGACAACCCTGCCTGTGCCTCAACACACCTATCATCATTTTCAGTGTCTGTACGGACACCAACATCAGATTGCATGCAGGAGGGAACCTGACCCACCTCGCCACCTGTGAGGGGAAAACAAGAAATGCACTTTAAGACCTGTATGTCATTGCTTAACGGCACACACACACACACACACACACACACACACACACACACACACACACACACACACTCACATCCTACATGCATCGACCCCCCCTCCACTCCACCAGATTGCACTTACTGACAAAATAACCCCCACAACCCCTCCACACACACACACACTTACAGATGAGGTTGTACGAAGATATTATACACAGACCTCCCATTACACATCTGTCAACATGCATAACATAGGGTATTCAGCAGCATGCAGTGCAACTATAGTCAATCCATGCTAGCAACAGTATACATGTGTGTGGTGCATGGGCTGTGTTAGTAGGTAATGCCATTTCCTCTGGAAAACACTGGCCCCATGTACACAATATTGCTGTGCACCTGTTCAGCACCCTGGCATGTACTGTGCACCATACCTCACAGGTGTACACACCATTGCTGAATGTGTATTACTGTATCAGTTATGTCTGCTCTGCTGCTCACAGCCCCATGTGCTTCTCCAACACATACCTGGGATGATATGTGGACAGATGTAATTTGTGAATGCCTGATGTCTGATTTACAGATGTCATCATCAGTGGTGCATGTATGACCAATACATTACAATTACACTGACAACCGTCAAACCTTACAGTGGCTATGGTGAGTGTATACACCCTTACTGATATGACGCCCCCTTCCTTGATATGCCATGGGACCACATTACTGTGTATGTTAACATTACATGAGCCTGATATTTGACATATGTCCTGTACAATCAAATGCTGTGTCAAACAAATGTGTTAGTTGTGCTGATGCTGATTGAGATGCATACACTTCGTGGGTGCATATGTGTGCACGCCCTTATCATGATGGTTTGTTGCACCTACTGTTATGTGTACTACAGCAGTCACTGTTCCTGGCAGGGGTATTCAAGCATGGGCCATCTGCATTTGACATTATATGGTCAGTCTGCCCTACACATGTCCCCAACTCTGCATGATTGCAAAGTCAGCTCATGTGCAGATCCCTTGGAGTTCACACACTGCCGTCACTATTGCTGTGGAGTTAGGGTTATGCCTGCAGAGTTCCTGACTCAGACTTTGTGCAGATACAGCCATTCATAGCATCCTTTGGTTCCCTGCTGCAGTGCACTATTATGTCATGATGACATCCCCTCCCCACCTTCAGCCTTTTTGCAGATGCTTGACAACTATGGCTTACACGTGTCAGTTTGCAGTGTCTCAAACACTGAACACCACATGTAACAGCGTAGTCCCAGCTAATAAATGGCAAGCATACAGGTGTACACTGGCAGTGGCACAGTACAGATGGGGATGGTGGGGCTGAGGTGGGGTGAGGTGTTGGTTGTACAGCACATGTTTCGTACATGATACTGTCTGTAGGTTTCCAATGTGGTCTTGGTACACTAGTATACATTGCAATGCATGCCTTTTGGAGACCTCTTTTGTTGTGCATACGCTACCTGTAGAGAGGCCTGGCTGATGTTTCCTGTGGTACAACTATCACATCTAATTACCCTAACCCATGGGCCACACGTTTGCAGAGTCCAGGCAATTGCTGACATGGGTACTGCACAGCCAGTACTTGCTAGACATTCCTGCAACCCCCTCAGTGTTGTGGCATGTTACTAGGCAGCCTGCATGACTGATTTGCTATGTGACATTATCTGTCTTGGATGGCCATATGTTTATTTCCTACATTATTCCTGTCCCATACATCCTCACCACATACATGACTATCTGCACTATTTGCCATGGTATATGCAGTGGTGAGGTATGGCTACATGTCCAACTCCTGGGTGCTACCTGTTGGGTATGGGGCCCACGCCATGGCATGTAAGTTGTGTGCAAGCCACGGCTGCCTCTTTTGAAGGTAAATGGGCGCATTTTATGGCCAAATGTCTTGGACAGCAGACAAGTTCTTGGTGTGACATTGGGGACGTGTACTTGCTGGAAGGTGCATTTCCATGACAAATACATGCAGTCAGTACCTCAACAGCTGCTTCCACTATATTTTATCTGGAGTGTGTGCACACATATGCTTCCAGTGTTTGTGAAGGTATGTATTCCCCATATTTGCTGTCCAAACTCATGTTAGGACCACATTATAGGTTGTAAGGGTTGTGGACCACAGTATTGTGATATGCCGTAGTGTAGATTTGTAACAGTTGCCATTGTAATACTGGTATATACACTGTTACAGCACTGTATAAGGGAGATATTTCACACATGTCCCTACTATAGGCCATTTGTCCCACCATTATGTTCATCTCTGTGCACACATTTTGCAATGACAGAATGTTAGTTATATTGCAGGAGTCTGACATACCCCTCAGATACACCATCATGATGACCACTGTGATTCAGTGCAGTTAACAGCAACAATACGTGAACATGTACGGCATGC